>NC_045772.1:71573277-71878278 GCF_008692025.1 Phocoena sinus
CAGGAAATTGAGATCGTCTTAATACTTTTCACATCCCCCTCTACTTCCTCCCCAGTGCCGCAATGAGCTAGAGGCAGGGAGAGAGCAGTTAGTGCTACAATTGTCCAGATGTAAAGCCTGACTATGGCAGTGGGCTAAAGAAAGGGGAAGGACGGGGACCATTTAAGGAGGATCAGGTGCTAAAACACAGAAAGTGTCTCTAAATGATGCTATTATCATACTAATCTAACAGTAAGCAAACAAGCATATTTGTGATCTTTTTCAACACAGAAGCTTTCCATTTCTAAGTTTGTTAACATAATAGTTATTCATAGCTTTTCTCTGGCCAATTTTTTGGAAACATGCACATTTACTTAAGTTTCTTGGTTTAGAAAAAAATTTAGAAAAAAAAGTAACTTTAGTTATCAGGTGTAGTGAGTTATAAGTGGAGTCTCTGTGGTTGTTCATTGATGTGCTTGGGTGTCCTAATTTAACCATATCTGTCTCTGCTACATTGATCCAGTATATGGTCCCTCTTCACCTCACAACACAGAGGCAAACCATGTAGGGAGATTTTTATAGGTCGCTCTCATGCCCTTAAAGAAAAAGAAGTATAATTTGGGGGCATGACAGTTGTCCATTCACACTCACTACCTTAGTAGACAAGAAGTAACAGAGACACCATAACATTCATTCACTCATTTAACAGTGAAATTCAACCCAAGTGGTTCTACACAGGCTACAGTTACCACATAATATCTTCATTATCACATGCTGCCTTTCCTTTTTCTAAGAGTGATGAATGAATTCACCAGGTGAGTTAGTTAAAGAGAAAAATATGGAAGTTAGTACTTTGTTGTTCTTATTTACAAGTTATCTACAGCAAAATATGTCTTTAATTCAGAAGAGAAAAACTAACGATATATACCCAAAAAAATCTTAAGGAAAAAGCCCATGACAAATATTTCAGAATGCATCTTAATTGTGTTTATGGTTTTCTAAGTATTTGAATCCCAGGTCTGGGCTGGCACCTCCCCAGACACTGTTGACTGAGCAAGTGGATCCACTGAATGGCATCATAAAGGGAACGGTGAGTAGGCACAGGTGGACATTCTGTTCCCTTCACTTGTGCTCTTCTGTTTTATAGAATTGACCAACATATGAAAGCCACGTGCTATTTTTTCTGGAAGCTAGTGCAGTGGAAGCCCAGAACTGGGTTGATTCTCTTGGCTTTCAGCTGGGCATCATCCATTGAACAAGTTTTGCTCCTGTGTTCGTTCAAGACTGCGCTAGCTTAACCCTGCTAGTTGAATGTGGCTGGTGTTATGGAGTGTGGAGGACGAAGCAGCCACTTCTGGAAGTAACTGAATTCTATTCCCATAATGTCCCTGGAGATGCCAATGCAACCTTCACCATAGATTCACTGTGGAAGCCATGAAAGCCCGGGTTGTCTCCATGCCCCAGGGCCGTGGTACCTTCTTCCAGGTTAGCTGAGCTACCAGAATCCCCCTTATGTTTGGCAAGATTGGAGCCTTGTGTTAGATGGAAATGGCTAATCTATATCTTACTGACACAAGATCTTTAAGTACTGGAGGGAAAGTATACGGTCCTCCATCTTATCAGAGGCTGTGTCTAAGTCCAGGTGCTTTCTGATGGTCAATTCTATAGGAATAGGAAACAAACATTTACTTTAATGCCAAATGGGTGCGAGTAACCTACAATTTCTGTTTAAATTTAAATATATGACAGTGTACCCTACACTGATTTATCAAGGGAGTCATATGTTGGATGTAAATGTGGTCTTGACCATATAATATTCTATATAATTCTATGGTTCTATACACCTGTTGTGTGTACTGTGCCCTCCAAGGTACTGTGGGTCCTCATTTGTTTACTTAAAGATTATATCCACAGTGAATAAGGCGTTGTACTAGGTATTGTGGAAGGAGTGAAGAATCCATGATAAGGCCCCTCTTTCAAGGAAATATAAGGATGTGTCCCCTAAATCTGAATAACTCTAATACAAGTCAGAGTGTGATGAACTTCATTATTAACTAGGAAAGTATACTTGAGGAGCTCAAGAAAGACTTCAGAGCTGGGGAGGCATTCCTGAGGTGGAAAAATGTGTCCAGCAGAGAACAAGGAATGGGCAAAGTGCAAAATAAAGCCAGAAGTCAGCCACCTGCCTAGTTTGCCACTGTATATTAGGGAGAATTGGAAAATATGGCTTAAGAGAAAAGTGGTTTTGATCATAGCACTGAAATCTTAAAACACTTGTTAATCATACCTGGTTTTGTAATTTTATAGGCAAGTGAGAGCTACTAAAGTTTTCTTGAGCAAGGGAATGATACAGCAAGATATTTTTTAAGAGTATGTATTTGGCAATGGGGTGACAAGGACTCACCGGCTGCACTTAACTAATGTTAGAAGTGAGCTCAGGGTACATGACCCCAACTTGGCTGCAAGGAAACTGGGAGGTGCCCAGCCCAGGATCTGGAAGTGGACAGACCCCCAAGTACTTTCACACTCAGCCAATTGCTCTTGCTAATATCACTGCTGAATTACTGTAATTCCTGTATTTTCTTATTTTGTAAGACCGTTTCCTAAAAAAAAATGACAGAATTACTGACACATAATTGTGTTCATCATTTTGTGTGTATGATTTATTCTCTCTATTGCAAAGAAACCCCTCAAAAATTCGCTTATTTTTTACTTGATTCGGCAAAGTTTGACAATCAATAGCTGTGTCTTTTTCTCACAGGTTGGCTAGGAATTCAGGCAGAGGTATGCATATCCTTAAATATAGTCCAGAAATCTTCTGAAGGAATAACTTAAGTGATGACCAATTTTTTTTTTTTTTTTTTTTTTTTTTTTTTTGTGGTACGCGGGCCTCTCACTGTTGTGGCCTCTAACGTTGTGAAGCACAGGCTCCGGACGCGCAGGCTCAGTGGCCATGGCTCACGGGCCCAGACGCTCCGTGGCATGTGGCATCTCCCCGGACCGGGGCACGAACCCGTGTTCCCTGCATCGTCAGGCGGACTCTCGACCACTGCACCACCAGGGAAGCCCCATGACCACTTTTTTTTTTTTTTAAATCTGGATAGCTTCATTTGTTTTACTCAGGTAGAGAGATTAGCAGCATCTTGTGACTAATGATCAATGACTTCTAAACCATGTCAATACCTTTTTAGAGTTAAGCATAATGAAAACTTAATGAAGTCTTCCTGGTACATTAACTTTCTATGAGAAATATACATAAGAAATGCATGCTCAGCAGTTAAGAGACTCATGTGAGTTTTATAGGTATTCCTGACTTAAGAATTTAGTTCCACAAACACTGACTGAGTATCCATTTTGTTAAAAATCCTGTATTAAGCAACTCGGTGGGATACAAAAATGATATATGAAGTGGAGAGTTCCCTCAAGGACCTTTCAGTATGGAAGTTAATTTATTTGTTTTTAATCCTAAACAGATTGGAAAATCAAGTTTAGAAGGCTGCCTACTGGTTGACAGAAAAGACAGACATTGTATAGTCATATAGAACTGAATATAATCAGTGCCATTATCCAGATCTAACCCTTGGGAGCACAGTGTGAGGTTAACATTGAACGTGAACATGAATGACATTTTAATGAGCACCTACTGTGTGCAAAGCAGTCTTCTGTGGGATTTGGGGTGGGGTGCAGGAATGAAACAAATATGAAAAAGATGGGTGGTGCTCTGGAGAACAAAGACAGGCATGCACTCAATTAAAATACAAAGCACCTGGTGAAAGTTCCATAAGAAAGGCCCAGACAATATTATGGATTTTGGGAGGAGAATCCATTGATTCTGTTTAGAGCTCTGAGAAGACATCAAGAAGCAGGTGGCATTTAAATTGGATCTTGAACGTGAGATAGGATTTTTAAAGGTAAGGAAGTAAAGGAAGGACCATTTCAGTCTCGTCCCCCAATTCCTTTATACGGGTAAAATCTGGCTCATATATATCTACGTTAAATGTTCCTAGAGGTAGATATCAGTTGGGAGTAAGACTTGGAGGTGCGGTTTGTCGGGAGCCTCCTCTCTTATCTCTTTAGGGAAGTTGTGCCCATGGAGCTCAGTGGTCGCTTTTGCTGTTGCTTTTGTGCTCGGCATTTGTTTGGTTGACATGGGCTGTCTCCCTGCGGCCCTAGTCAAATGACTGGCGTCTCTTCAAAGCCAAGGCCCAGGAAAGTTCCCACTTTATTACACAAGAAACTCTGCAGAACATCCTCCAGGGTAAAGAGACACTATACAGCTGTCCTGAGGAGACCCCCTGTAGGTGAAGGAATCCAACCTAACAATTTGAAACTGCAATGGACCCTAAAGATCCACTTTGCTGTTCCTCAGTCCATCAACAAGAAGGTGGTATCTGCTCATGACAGACAGACACATGTCCATGACCCCATTCATCTAGGGTTGTGTGTGCGTTTTACAGCAAGACGGAACTCTATCTTTTCTTTCCCACTCAAGAAAGCATAGCAGAATGAAAGTGAGTAACAATGCAGTTATAGGATAACACTTCTCTCCCGCCCTCCCTCCCTCTTTCTCCACACACAAACACACACACACACATACACGCGCACACAAATATGGTTTGTGAACATTAAGTACTTTTATAAAATTATTAGTAACATGTTACTTGGAAAACACTGCACAATTTCTAAGATATATTTGGATATTTCAAAAACGTATTCAAATAGGCTCTAAGAAGATTCATACCGACAGCTTGCTTTAATTTTTTTCTCAAAATAAAATCCAAGTGAATTCATCTGTGAACAATTCACTTTCTCCAGACTTGCCTTGTTCAAATTGAACACGAAAAAAATTTCATTTAGGAAATGCCTCTCCATTAAGCTTCATTTCCAGTGTGTTAAAATTTATGCATTAGAAAGTTTGAAACCAGTTAAATATGTTTATTTTCATTCATTGAAAAATTAAAATCTTGAAATACTGCATAGTTAATGTGTAACGTTATAAAAAGTAGCAAGTATATATACTTTAACCTATTCCTAATACCTATCTAAATATTTGAAAAGGAGGATATTTATTCAATTCAGGAATTAACTCTTTGTCAAAGCTGCAACTAATATATAAATAAAAAGATAGCAGTAAAAACATGTGCTAGGCAGGCTATGTTTATGATATCCTGACAGAAAATGTATAAATAGGGAAAATTTACCACTCATTCACGAGAGCCTAATGAAGCGGAACTAAGATCTCACACACACGATCAGTCAGGTTGGGAACGTTGGCAATTTCTCAATTTCATGCAGAATAGCATTGTTCAAGTCACATCTCTTGGAACAAAGGTCATTTTTTCACCCTCAGTCAAAACAGTAAAACTGTAATTGTTCCAGAAGTTTTCATTTTTCTTAAGCTAATGTTAATTTAATGGGTATTCTTTTTCTACATCCCTGACTGTAGGTAACGCAGGGCTGTGCTGTCTCCAGAATCAATCTTTTCCATGCATTGTGGCTCGTGAAGTGCATTTAATTGATGTTTATTGCAAGGGAAGATGATTTATAGTGCCTAATAAGCATTCACGATTTAGAGCCTTGTTGTTCATAACAGCTTCCTGAAATAACAGAATCTTTGGGTGCATAAATCTGTTCATAAAGGCTATTAAACACATTGCATCTCTTTAGCCAGGGAATCTGATTCAGCTACCGACAGGATGAGGGATCCAGCACCAGCTATTTGCTTCTTTACTTAAGTCTGGTAATGGCTAATTGAAAGGTTGCAGTGTGTAAGAAGGCTTAAACATTGCCCAGATTTTAGACAAAGGCATGCTTCCAATTTCTGAATGTTCATTTCTATTTCCACAAGCTGCATTACTGCGTTGGCCAAAAGAGGCATATGGAGTTTCAACGACTGTCTAAGCTGCACATTTTTAACTTGCCCATGAAAAGACATTTTAAAATTTGTTACATCAGCCTGGATCATATGCCAGGTGTCAAGACTTCCCTCTAGTAATTTCTCAAGTTGTTTTGAAATGTTAACATGAAAGATCAGGACAACAAAGCTCTAGGATACACTAAAGAAAAAAAAGTAACAAATACAAACAAATCACCTCGTTTAAACCTGGACTGTGCTGACATGATTTTGGGCAGTCGCATGTTCATGTTCAAACATGTTCAAATCAGTGAGCGAAGCTGCCAATATTTATCTGAATTTTTGACACACACTATCCTATAGACTCTTTGAATGCAGGTCCCGTGCCCGTCCTCACTTATTCCTAAAGACCTGTATTTCCTCTTGGTGCCACTGCCCTCTTCCCAGTTCCTCCATTGTGAAACATCAGAAACTTCTCTGCCGCCTTTTTCTCCCTAACCTCCTCCACTGGAGTCAGTCACCGAATCATGGTGCTCTGGCCTGGCTCCCTCTCGCAGCTACCCTTTCCAAGCCTGCCCCAGTCCCTCCTCTCGGTTCTCTTGATTTTTCTGTAATCTCTCGCCTCCTTTGTTTGCTTTCCTCACCGTTCCCACTTGTAGGAGCCTCAGGGGGCTCCCTGGGGCTCACAGCACTCAGTCCATCCATCTGAACTTCCCAGACTCAGCCAGGCAACTCCGTTTTATATATTGAAGCTCCTTATTTCATTTGGAAAATAAACAAACGAAAAGATTCGATTCCTAAAATCTGGTACGAAAATTACACCTGTCTTGCTAATAGTAACTTCCACTAATTTTAGCCAAGGATAGGTCTGATTTTGCCACTGCTTTCTCAAGAAACAACATCTTTTGAAGGTTTCTAACTACATCTAAAAGAAAACTCACCCTCCTCAGCTTGACCCTCAGAATCTCCCACCACCTGCCCCTGTCTTGTTTTTTGGTCACTTCCTCCTCTTGCCTTTCCCAAAGTCCCCTGTGTTCCCCCGACAGCACACCAGCACAGTCTAGATTCCCCGAATTCTGATCCTTAACTTTCACTGTCCTTATGGCCAGAATGCTGACCCCCCATCTTTTCCTTGTCATCAGTTGCATTTTGTCTCACTACAATGACTTATCTTAAGGATGTGAAGCCGCTGGAGGGTCCATTTCCTGTCTTATTCACCTGTGGAGGCCCCACTGTGCCAGCAGCCTTGCACCAAGAATGCACTTAAAATCTATATTGCATTTAATTGGATAGTCACTATTAACCACTGGGTTAATTTACTAGTCATAACACCAAAAAGTCACTAATGCACTTATTTATAAGAGATAGATTTTAAAAGCATAAATTAAATTATTTTAATTTAATTTAAAACAAATGCCATGTTTCTGACATTGGTACAACAAATATGAGCACTGATGGAAAAAGTCTTGGTTCCCTAGAAACTGTAGCTATAATCACATGACTCAAATGGCTACAATAATCCAGTCATTTTATTCTACTACAGCTAAAAAGAGGGGGGTGGGAAGAGATTCATTGCTTCATGACTTGAACGTTTCTTTCTTATAAAGCTTGAGGAAGTTTAAATGTTTATTTTAGTTTTCCATGGAGAAAACTTGAAAAAAATAATCTTTAAAATCCAAGCACCTTTTCCTGTATGGACAAGTTAGTTTGTGTGTTTCATTGTACTTCTATTCCACTTCAAAAAGCATCAGTAGTAAAACACATTTGAGAAAAATGCAGCCGGAATTTTACAGATGAGCTAATTTTCTGAAAAACAATACTTTCAATTGTACAACTTGAGCCTAAGTTACATTGTAATAAAAGATGCAGCATAATTCAATTACGTAGTGTTTATATCATATTCAAATTAATCAATCTCCATTCTTCTTGGAGGGTCTACCTTTTGCCTAGCAGGGGCCTAGGTGCCACGGGAACAATAAAGTACTAAAAGATAGAGGAAAACAACATTTTCACATGTGAATAATTAGACGTGGATCCATAAAGATTATGAGACAATATATAGTATAATCAGATGCCAAAGGGCTTAGCAGATAAAGGCTCATCTATATTCAAGGGAAACAGTTCCTCCTCCAGGCCTATCTCTCTCTGGAATGGGTACCACTCTTGCAACACAATGGCTGAATGTTTGTCTCTGCCTTCCCCTTTGACCTCACGTTCAATTAGTGTCAAGAAGCAATAATTCTTAACTCATTCTTTAAAATGTCTCTCACTCTCCCCTGTTTATCTCAGTTCCCACTGTCTCACTGTATGAAGTTTTTATCTCACTTCCTAATTGTTTTCTCAAATTTACCTGCACCTCTCCTGCTCAGTGATCACTGGATCACCTGCTCATTGCCTAGATAAGCCAGTTCAAGTACCAGTCATGATATTCAAAAGGCCCTTAGCAATGGCCTTCATTCATTCAATCAATCAACACATATTTTTTTAACAGTTATTATATGCGAGGCACTATTCTAGGCACTGTAGATATTCTTTTTATTGAAACATTTATTTTATTAATATGGAAAGAATCCAGAAATTGGATCTCTTACCGGCTGTGTAATCTTTAATTATTCTCTCACTTTCCTAACCTCAGCTGGTTTCCTTCGTTACAAAATGGGGAAACAATCCTGCCTGTACTGCTTAGTTCTCAGAATTACTAGGGAAACTTAAACATAAGGTAGGGCATTGAAAATGCTTTGCAATGTCTAAAATAATAATTCCCCACTAATCCCATTAATTTATGAATTTCAGAGTTATTCTGAAAAGAAATACAGTCAACTAACATGGGGAAGAGAGAAACTGGTTCCAGTTGAGGTGATTGTGGAAGGCTTTCAGGATTCAGTGTTCTCCGAGCCAGGTGTAACTGGTATAACAGGACTGTGTCCTGCAGATAGTGGAAAGCTGTCAGGAAAGACTTTTGAGCCTGAAGAACAATGTACTGGCAGCGGGTGGAAGATGACTTGAAGAGCAGAGACCAGGATCGATATACGTTAGGAGTGGAGAAAAGTGTGGATTCAATAAATCGAGAAGATTGGCAGTAAAGGAAAGGAGAAGTGGAGGTGAAAAATATTATAGAGGAAGAATCACAGAACTTGACAATTTGAATATGTTGGTAGGGAGAAGAGAATGTGGGACACAGGTGAGTAGACAATGACTCACAGCTTAGGGTTTGAAGTGAATGAATGGCTTGTGATACCCTTACCAGGTTAAAAGAGTACATTTATATTCAAAGGAGATTGGTTTACTACTGAATGATGAGTCTGAATTGCACATACCTTGTAGTAAATATTGAATATATGTAAAATAATACTCACATAATAGAAAATATTAGAGCCAAAATGAACTAATGAGGCCTTGGAAGAAACAGCACTTCACAAGTATTTATCAGATCAATGTATATGATTGAGGGGCGGAATCCTACAACTGGGGAAGAGTGTGAAAGGTGGTTCAGTACCAATTGCTTCTCTAATTATACTGCTATTTATTTTGTCATTTTATTATTTTATTTTTATTGTTACAGTTGAAAGGGAACTGTTTTTCTCAGAATGCCCCAACTGATGATAATTTTTTGAGGCCTAGAAACACAACTCTTTTGTATTTGGATTAAAATGAATTCATTCTTTATTCCCACCACTAATAACTAATGTACAATGACCCAGATTTCAGGCTTTCAAGATCTGTAAGTTATAAAATGGCAAGACTGGTGATTTTGTGTGTGTGTGTGTGTGTGTGTGTGTGTGTGTGTGTGTGTGAAATTTTACTACCAAAATATTTACTAAACACTTTTCTGTGAGGGGGTTCTTTCAGTGTTCTAGTTTCTAAGACAACTCTGTAGGCTACTCCATAAGACTGCTATTTTTTTTTTTTTTTTTTTTTTTTTTTTTTGCGGTATGCGGGCCTCTCACTGTTGTGGCCTCTCCCGTTGTGGAGCACAGGCTCCGGACGCGCAGGCTCAGTGGCTATGGCTCACAGGCCCAGCCGCTCCACGGCATGTGGGATCTTCCTGGACCAGGGCACGAACCCGTGTCCCCTGCATCGGCAGGCGGACTCTCAACCACTTCACCACCAGGGAAGCCCAGATCCCTATTTTTAATGCTTGTTTTCTAAGCTTATATTTTATTTCAGTTTTTAAAGAAGCAGTACATGTTTTAGCAAAATACCCACCTCACAAGAGAAATCAACAGAAGATTTTTTAAAATGCTAGGATAGAATAAAAATTGCACTGTAAACTTTAAGGCTGTAAAATGCTAGGATAGAATAAAAATTGAACTGTAAAGTTTAAGGCTATAAAATCTTAAGGCTATAAAATCTATAAAATTCCTTAATCATATCCAGTGCAACAGCCTCACTGCATTATCCAATGCAGTAGTCATTAGCCACATGTGGCTACTGAAATTTAAACTAACTAAAATGAATAAAATCAGAAATTCAGTTCCTCAGTTACATTAGCCGCATTTTAACCAATCGATACCCACCTGTGGTTAGTGGGTTAGTGGCTACCATACTACTCAACAACACAGATGTAGAATACTCCCATCAACACAGAAATTTCTCTTGGATGGTGTTAATTGAGACCATTTTTTTACATAAGTGAAAGGAGCTGACTGTAGTCTGATTAGTTCCATTTGCCCCAAAGTTGGTCCAAGTATTTGTATAGCACGTGAGCATTAACATTGTTAAAAATGTAAACGAGCTAGGCCACATCCAATTTGACAGCTGTTCACAGACATGTTCCTATGGTCAAAGTCTCAGAATAGCTCCTGCCATCCTTGTGACCAAGGTCAATATGGAAGAATGTTTTTTACTTTCCTGACTTTCCTTGGACCATATTATCCATAGTATTCAAATAACCCCTATGATCCCTGGGCAGTGGGATTCTCTTAAGGTAATTCCAAAATAATTTCTTTGGTCAAATTATTTTAAAAAGTGTGAATTTCTCCTGTCACTTAAGAAATAAGTCCACACTGTTTCCTTTAACTCAAACACAGGAACACGAGGAGAAATGAGGTGTAGAGGCCAAAGCCTGGTAACTGCAAGTGGGCAGGTTTCCCTCCCCTTAACACATTAGATGTTGTAATTAAACAAATGTTTTGTGAGCACTGCAGAAATACCTTGCTATTCTGCAATTTGTTGAGAACAAAGATAACATTCAACAGATCCAAGAAAGACCTAGGATGATTGGGCTTTCCAAAATCACTGTGGTTTTGGCTTCAGTTTACAATAATAGTAAATTTAATTATCAGCTAGCACAGAATATAAAAGGAGCCATTACGATAGCTTATCAGAGGGGAAAAAATCTGACATTGAAGGCATCTGATCTAATTGATTCTAGTACTGAGAAGTCACCAAAATGACTCCTGACTATAAACAATGTAACAGCTATTAATTCCCCTTATAAAGATCAAACATTTCAGAGGGAGGTTGAATTTTAAAGCATACTGAGCAATGTGCTCTTATAAATAGGGGACTCTGTTTAGTAAACCTAGCTAATTAAAGCACTTAATAAATGGGGGAAAACCCACCAGTCTAAATCTCTTGTTGGTACTAGAGAATTCTCATTTGCTCCTTCAGAGAAGTAATTAGTTGAAGGGGACATTTTTCTTCTCTTTGTTCTTTCCCATCAATTTTAATGGGTACAGAACATCAGTCACACAAAATGTAATAGGACAAGAAGATGGATGAGTATATTTGAAGCCACTAGTCACAGGACAGAAAATATCCTGATGAGGTGACCGTGGCAGCCCAGAGTACAACAATATAGCCTGGGCAATATTTAGTAAGTGAAACTATGGTGCTCCATGATTTGGTATTAGCAGTCAACAAAATCAATCTCCAAACACAATTTATCACATTTCTACAGGTCAGACTTTCAAAGTCACATTCTCAAAATATGCTCCAATGACACTCTTAACTCCAGAAAATGATTTAATCTGGCAAAAAAGTGGATAAAGAGAAGAAACACACTCTAACCTTAAGGAACCTGACCTCGTCTTATAAGTGATTAGAATTCCTTTGGAAGGGGGGGTTTATTATAGCCTAGAAATTATGCCCCTATATTACAGGATGAATTGGTATATGCGGTGGATGCTTGCTGAGCACTGAGATCCCACCTTCAGGACCGAGGCACTCACTTACCCAGCCCCTGGAGGCGCTGGGTGCTGCTGCCTCAGAGTTTTGTCCTGCTCTGGGTGCTGCGCTCAGCCAAAGGGAATCAACGGCCTTGTGCAAAGCTATGCCCGCTCGCCAGGAGCCACCACCTCCAAAGATTAAATGATGCAAGAGTGCAAAGCCAGGCTATGGGAACAATTCTGAAGGGTCATCCCAGCTTCACAGCAACCCTTGCCGTTATCTGAGGTCTCTGTTGGGATTGCATTCCAGTCTACTTTTCCTTCTGCCTGATGCTACTGCTTTCACTCCCACACAGGTGTTGCTCCTGAGAAAGCTCTTAAGCATCTCATGTACAAATCTGTGTCTCAGAGGCTGTTTCCCATGCCATGTAACCTGACAGTATATATAATCAAAGAGCCATTTTTTCTTTGTGGAGGATTAAGGTAATTTAAATACTGGGCTGAGTGAAATAACCACAGATGTTCATATTCACAATTGGTAAATAATGTACTGTTACTTTGCTAGGATTTACACAGACAAAAAGATTTTTTTTATATAACATAAAAAATGTGAACCATATGATATTTAATAATTTAAATGCAATTTGATTCTTGTGCGCCTCTGTATCTTTATGTAATCCAGGAACTAATCAAATTGTATTAAAACACACTCAGGGGCTGAGGTACCATTTACTGGTCCTGACAGTTTCCTTTTTGAGGGATTCAAGACAACACTAGGCAACGTATATATGACCACCCATTGGTTCCCACTTATGGATACTATGATGTTTTTAGTAAAATTTATGTAGCTATTTCTTTAAGGTCATGTTAGACATTTGTCTCATATGCACTGTCTAAAAGTAACACTTTATAACAAGTTATCTAAAATTCAAACTAAATCTATTTGAAAAATATCAGTGGAAGATTCTACATCTCAAATTAATAGTGGTTTTTTTTTTTTTTTTTTTTACCTCTCTCAGGATTTTCTGTGATCTATGAAACACAGATAATACTAGCTGGAAAGCTGTGAATACTTCAAAGCCATCAAAGCAAACTTCAAAGCAAGGGCCCAGTTTTAAAATTATTTTCTGGTTGTTGTGGAAAGTGAGAACCAGGTACTTATGGGGCATAAATAAATAAATAAATAAATAAATAAATAAATAAAGATATTTATGGGGAACCGGGTATTTATGGGGAAGCTCTGGGGAGCAGTCATCAGCACATTGATAACAGTGTTACTGGGTAGTTCAGTGATGCCAATGGTCAGTTCATCAGTCACAGACGAGGTGTCAATTAGCCAGAAAATGATAATCCATCAAGAAGGTCACCTGATGAATGTGATCTTACATAGAAATTGCTGAGGAGGCTATTTATGTATAGCATTTGCTTTAAATGTTTTTATCACTGTTGTTTTTAATCAGTTATGAAACCAGTTTCATTTTCCTGAGATTTAGGACTTAGCTACCTTGCTTTCAAGAGACTGAAATGACAGTATGAAAGATTCGTAAGGCCACTTCTTTCTAAATTAATATTTAACTTAGTTTTAACAGCTTTTTAGAATACTTGGTATCTAAATGGATCCCACACATCTGAAAAAGAATTAACAGTCACAGGCTCCTCTCAAATATATCTGTGAATAATCTACTGTGCAGATGAGCATCACAGAAATGAATCTGTGATTTTTAAGTATCTGCTAAGATAACTGGTTTTTATTGGTGATGTTTTATTTCAGAAGGTGGAATGGAAAAGACTAAATTAAGCCATCTAATCTATGCCAGTTCAGGGGGAAATACTTCCCAACACTTTTTAGTCTACATTTCACATCCAGTGAAATATGACTATTGCATGGAGTACAGTCATTGACTTACTTTCTCTAGGTTCTACCAACTGCATTAAATATTATGTAGTGCAATTCTGAAAATATTTTTAATTTTTATTTTATTTTTACAAACTCTTGAAGGTTAATTGAGAGTAATTTACCCTCAAGTAGAGACACCACCCTTATATTTAGTTCTTAAAATGATCACCACAAACAAGACAGTAAATTCTTCTTTGCCTCCCTCTTTAGATTACCCTAGAATCTGGATAAGACTCTGGTTGGGCATTTCTGTTACAGTTTAGAACTAATTTTGTGGCAATAGGAAATTAATCCTGATGAAAATCCTGAGTTTTTCAAATTCAAAATCTTAACTTCTACCTTATCTGAGTTTTCTATCTCAAGTTATCTGGGGGTCACTGAGTTAGTTTCCTGAAAAGCTTCATTGATATTGGGTATATGAGGGGCATTATCTTTATTATCATTATATTCCTTATGGCTCAAAGAATATCCTCACTTTACAAGTAATAATGTCTAATAAGTAAAATAAATATGGTTTTGAGTTATTGAAAAAATCTATTTTTAGTATATTATTGAATTGGACTAGGTTTTACTTAAAGCTTAAAAAATGATTTTCATGGTCTTCTTAGGCTACTCCTTGCTTTATATGACCTTTATTGGGATAGCTGCACTTGGACAAATTCTCAGATTGGTGCTAGAGTAATTATGAAACCAAAGGCAACATCATCAAGAAGAATTCAGACATTTTGCAGTGTATTTTATAATGATCACTTTGAATTCTTTTTATAGTAAGGAGGGACAGAGATAAAATGAATATTGTAATAATTTAGCCATATTTTACTATTTCAGTGATGGATATAAATAAAAAGAAATATGTATTAAGCCATTTTTACACAAAATAGCTAATTCAATTTTTTTCTTGTTTTTTGAATTTATTTTATTTATTTATTTTTTTATATAGCAGGTTCTTATTAGTTATCTGTTTTATACATATTAGTGTATATATGTCAATCCCAATGCTAATTCAATTTTACAGCATGGAAAGCAGCAAATGAAGAAACATGACAGTTACTAAATCAATAATCAATTCATCTCATCACACACAAAACACTGTTTTGTTTTATATGATATATACATATTATATTTTAGACACTTTATTTTTATCTATAATATAGTAAATCATTATCACTATGACATCTCACGATACCTTGTTCCTCTCTCTCTCTCTTTCATAGAACTAATATTATACCTTGCATTATAGTTATTTGTGAACAAGTGTGTATTACTGGAGACTGTGCAACAGTAAACACCTTGAGGGCAGGGATCTCATCTTGTTCTGCTTTTATATCACCTTCAACAAATTGCCCTGTACACAGAATTCACTTGGAATTTAACCATTCATCCTTTACTCAAGAAACATCTATGTGGGTACTGAGTTAGATTGAAAACAGGGTTTTTGCCCTCCAGAGATTCAGAGACCAGTGAAAATCACAAACAAGTAAATTGAGAAAGGATACCATTTGGTATATGTTATGACAGAGGTAAGCACTGGTTACCTTGGAAGGAAAAAGGAAGGGGTATTCTTAAGTTCAGGGACTCCAGGAAGATTTCCTGGAAAAGGTGGTACCTGACCCAAGCTTTGAGGAGGGCTACAACTTAGTGAGCTAAAGGGCTATGGGAAATTCTAGGAAGAAAGAACAGCAAGGCATATTGACCAGTTTGACAGTTGAGGAATAAAAATTGTATCATTATCCATCATGACTGGCAATTTTGAGAAAAGGACCTGATATGCTGAATCCACCTGGGTAATAAAATACTCAGTTTGGTAGAAAAGGTCAGGGAATAGGAGTGCAGTAGGGGTGAAAGAAGGGCCGATAGAGCTTGTTTGTTTTTAGTTTGTTTGTTTCGTTTAGAAAAGCAATGACAATTTTTCCTTAGTTTTAAGATGTGAGTTCTCCCCAATATCTTCTTGTTTCTGAAATGGGGATGCAGCTTGCAATCAATACGGATATTAAAGGTGGTAGCTTGTCAACTCTGCATGCCCCCAGCTGTCCTTACACTTGATGATGAGCCTTGCAAGTAACAATACCGTAAAAGAGATGACACCTTCAAAATCAAGAAAATACATAATTTTGTAGTTTCTCAAATCATCTTGTTTTCAAAGAGGACTCAGTGAATACTGGAGACAAAAGCTTTCTTTTGTGAATGCAGTTGTAGCTATATCCCCACTCCTATTCCTTGATCCGATTTGTATTAAATACCAGGCACTGTATGATGTGGTAGAAATGCAGAGATGCAGAAAAACTAAATATAAATACAGAAGGATCTGACTATATTTCAAATTCTGGAGGAGTTTTGGGAAGAACAACCTACTCTGTCTTGGGTTCAGAGAGAACTTCCCAGATGGTGAGCTTTGAATTGAGTTACAAAGGATTAGGGTTTTTATCAATATATGTATAGGGGTATGAAAAACACACTAGGAAAAAGGGATATTTCAATGAAAAGCAAAGAGATGGGGAAAATCACGTTGTTTTCAAATAAGAAATTATAGTTTGGTTTGGTGAAAATTTGGGCTGTTAGGAATGTATGAGGAAACACAGCAGGTTGTGAAGGATCATTCATGCCAGGCATAGATTTATGGGAAAGTGGGGAAAGGCTTTCAAGCTCTCAAAAGTGGGAGTGTCAAGTCACTTTCCTATACTGACGGGCTCTCATAGGTGAGACAATTTGATTTAAGCTGTTAAAACAGATGGGGAAAGTGGTAGTAGAGAGGACCAGCTTCTCTTTGTTATACTGAAAAGGCCATCTCTGTAGAACCCTCTGAGGAGAAATATAAATAGCATCTATTATCCCACTGCCTTTCTTCATCCTTTCCTCCCTCCCCCCCATTTCTTTTTCCTTCTTCCTTTATCAGATGTTTATTGAGGACCTATGATGTGCCAGGAGCTCAGTATTTATGGATCAGTTTAGTGAATAAGTATGGAAAGCTCAAAGGGAGAAGAATATTTGATATTTATAATAAAATGAACATGGACTTTGGCATTAGGCAAATCCCAGTTTGAATTTCAGGTGTTCTACTTGCTGACAATATGAATTTGTCATTTGATTACTTTGTGCCTTGGTCTTCTCATTTGTAGAATGGGGACAATATTAGCTAACTCACAGGGTCACCGAAATGAGATCATAACCTCAAAAGTTACCATTTATGGCATCCCCATAATGTGTTATGCCCTTTAACTATATCTCATTTACTCCTTAATAAAACCCTTCAAGGTTGATATTAATCAATTAAACAAAGGCTCAATGAAGTTAAGTAACTAAATCACAGTCAGAGAGGAAATAAGTGGTGCTATTGCTTGATTCCAAAGGCTCTGTTCTTTCTTCTGTGCTCAGTGCCTCTCCTATGTATCACATTGTGTTTGGGCACTATTTTCCATGTTGTCTTAAAAGTGAGGTTCACAACTGCATAGGCAGAACCAACTTCAAACAAACAAACAAACAAACAAAAATATGAGCCGCTAAGGAAATATAGAACACACTTAAGGAGTGAATGGCAAAATCTATCCATTGCAAATCAACTTAGCATGGCTGTGCTCTTTTAAATAAAGTGCCAAGAAAACAATATTTACACATATTCTATCATTTAAATTGACTTCAGAGACACTATTTGATTGCATCCTTATGGTTTATAGAGCCCTGCAGTGATGCCTGGCACCAAGTCCATTCATTTTTGCAGGAAGATCAAGATACTCAACTATCCTCATCCCATATCCTGCTTTGGTCAGGCCGTTTGTCCCATTTTCCCTAAATATGTCCAATTAGTCATATCCTATGACTTTGCTTTTACAATAAATCCTGGACACCAAACATACTACATGGCTGACTGGATATACAATAATTATGCTGAATTTAAAAATAAACCTTGGCTCCTAATCTAAGCCACTCTAAATAAGGACTACAACCATGAAGACCCTTAGATTATCCTTACCCATATAGAACTGCCCTTTCTCTGTAATGTCTGCTATGTTAGGGTTGTACATTTCCACATTTATATTCTAATTGCTTTGTGATTAAACACTTTGAAGACTGGCTTCTTAGCTTATGCTTCTTTTGCAACCTCTGTGTACCCCACAAAGCGGGTACAGAGTAATTATTTGTGGTTATTCAAAGTTCCCCAAACTTTCCTTTACATCAAAAAACATTAATATCTGAATTCTACCTTAATTCAATTATAGGAAAATATTACTATCACTGATTACAATAGTGGTCTTTAATCTATGGGTTTATTATTTTTTAAACCATACTTAGTAATTCTCTTTGTTCATATACTCTTGAAAAGAATTTTTTAACTTTTTATTATTTAAGTAAAGGTACCTGAGACAGACCCTTAAGAGCCTTAGAAGTAAAAGGTTAGCTCAGAAAAAATCTAATTTCCACTGAGATGAGAGCAAGTTTCTAAAAATTTTCTATAGTATTTCTAAAAAGCTACATAAAGCAGCAGTGAGGGGATATTCTTCACTAGGACCCAAACTACCATTAAGCAAGATTTATAGCTTGTTACAAAATGGCACAAATTAGCAATTAGATGTTATATGTTGGAACACAGAATATGGGGCTGTTACCTTTTAAGCTTTTTGTTGAAAGAAACAAAGAACACTTCATAATAAACTTTAAAGCTGTTACTCCACATTGGGAGTGAAAGAATTAAGAGAGAAGGAATGAATACAGCTGGAAGGGAGATGGAGATGGACGGAGCAGGTTATATGGATGACTTTGGAAATGTTGCATTAAGATATGAAAATCACAGTTGTATTTGAATTACCTAGAATTCTAAATCTGAAGACAACATTACCACCCAGTGGTACCTAAATCCTTATTAGTCACAAGAAGAAGACATTTATTAAGAATAATACCTAAAATTCTTATGGTGTATGCCACAGAAAGGGTTATGAGAGAAAACAGTGATTGTCTCTGGGCAACCTGGGTTATGAGAGAAAACAGTGATTGTCTCTGGGCAACCTGCTCAACTTTATTTCACAAATTATAAACTTTTCAAGGGCAGAATCCTTCATAGAACTACAGTCTAGGGTACCTAGTGATTTAATTTTTGTATCTTTCTTAACCATTTAATAGGATTGATTGAATACCTAGTAAATGACCTGTAAAAATTCAATATATGAAAATATACCCACATAAAATGAATTTATTGAACAGTGATTGGCTGTTGTGTAAAGATTTTTCACTATCAGTTAATCTTCATAAATAGTTCCTCTTGTAAAGTTCTGAAATCACAATTTGCTAAAGATAAGCAGCCCATTTGCTACTATCTAACAGGATTGGAAGTGAATAAATATGTGCATATGTTATGTAATGATGTAAATAAAATAATGTATTTTAGAACTATTTTCAACAAATATTGAAATTAAAGAATTTTCTAATCAGATTATCCCACTTAATTAGCAAATTCAGGTGAGTTGAAGAGTCAAAGATCTCAGCATATCTATTAGCTAAGTTTTCAGCAACATGTCTCCTTTGTGTGTAACATGGAACCAGTGAAAATGTTTTCCTCCAGTATTTCCTCTAAATAGAAAGATATGCAGCTAGAGGTAGCTGATCTTCTCCTGGGTCTAGAACAATTCAATAAGTAGTGAAAATTTGAAGAAATTAAAGGTATACATTTTTAAAAAATGTGATATTCTGATCCTTATAGTAGAGAAAGGCACTTCATTTATTAAACCTACCTAAATCATTAAGATATTTATTTTTATTCATATCAAAAATGCTCTAACAGGGCTTCCCTGGTGGCGCAGTGGTTGGGAGTCCGCCTGCCGATGCAGGGGGCGTGGGTTTGTGCCCCAGTCCGGGAAGATCCCACATGCCGTGGAGCGGCTGGGCCTGTGAGCCACGGACGCTGGGCCTGCGTGTCCGGAGCCTGTGCTCCACAACGGGAGAGGCCACAACAGTGAGAGGACCCTGTACCACAAAAAAAAAAAAAACAAAAAAAAACAAAAAAACTGCTCTAACATTTAAGGTTTTCTTCAAAAGGCTTGGATAAAGTAAAGTCTAACTAAATGTACATGTTTTATTTTTTAATCACTATATTATCACCACCCTATGCACATCATAGTTCAAATGTGAAATCAATTTATCTTACTTTTCAAAGCAGAAGTAAAGATGACTTTCATTTTTAACATTCACAATTTTAAAAAGCAATTTTGCATTCTAAAAAAATCCGGGCTAAAAAAATTCATACTCCAATGTTAGTAGTAACTCCATTTTTTATAATCTGCCTTATCCCAGAGAAACTTCTTGAAAATGCAGTCGACCTCATCTTTGAATCCACCACTTTCTGGATTTTGTCCACATTTCTCTATTTAGATGCTCTGTAATTGTCACCACTGACCTCGCTCCAGGTTAGGTTCTCCAGGAAGCCAATTCTGTGACAGAATTTAGTGGTAAAGAGCTGAGAAGCATTCCCTCTGTGGAAGGGAGGAAAAAGAAGCAGTACTGGGCAGAAGTAGAACTGAACTATGATGCAGGCCCAACAACAGTTGCAGGGAGCTCTGGAGCTCGAGCTGCCTTTCAGAGGGTCCCAATTCAGTCCGAGATGCCCAGGCCCATGTAGACTTGCATCCATCTGCCATTGGAGAGATTGAGCCTCCTGGGAGGGGAATAACCTTGGGTGAGGGGCTCTCTGCAGATAAGACAGTCCCTGAGGGGCTGACAGTGCTCTCAGCAGCTGGGGCAACAAGTCCTTCCTGAAGAGGCGCCGGGGCAGCATACCACAAATTTTCATATCCAAAGACACTGCAGTTCTTATCCTGTCTGACCACATTGGCCACTCCTTTTTAAACACCTTCTCTGCTTGGCTTCTCCCACTATTCTTCTCTTCCTTCTCACTCTATAACAGTTTCACTTTTTCTCCTTTTCTTTCTTCTCCTTTTTGTGTTTCTTAATATTGTGTCCTTGGTTCACAACTCTCCTCACTGTTCAGTTTTTCTCCTCACTTTTTACTTCCTTCTGGGTGATCTCATCCACCAAACACATATATGCCAGGTCTTCATTTTGAATATTCACTGTCTGCCAGCATTGCTCAGATAGCCCATGATGAACTCAGTGGCCTTCTCTCCTCTTTCCAGAACTCACTTCCCTTCTCTTATTTCTCCTCTGTAAATTTCACTATACCTCCCTGGTCTCACAAGCCAGAAGCCTAATGAATTTACCTCCTCAGGGTCTCAATTCTGTCCTCGCTTTTACATGATTTCTATCACTAACTAACTCTGCAACAGCCTCCAAATTAGCCTCCCTTGTTGTTTTGCTGTGGTACCTCCCCATCCCCAACCCAAGCCCAATGTCCCCAGACACACACCACAGCCAAGTCTACACTCTTAACTCCTAACAGAGTGATTTCTCCCTCTTTAAAAACAAACAAACCAACAAACAGACACAATCCTGGGACATGGGATACTCTCCAAAGCCTGGTGTTGCCCACCACCTCTCAGGCCATGTTCTAGAGCCTGCCTGCTACTTGAGGTTTTAGTAACACTTGTCGCTTGTAGTTCCCCTACTCCAGGTCCATTCACACCTAGCACCTGTTTGCCACCTCCATGGACTTCTCTACCCTTCTATCTCTTTGATTCTCTCTCCCTTCTCATCCCCCCTAATGCCCGCCCCCCGCATCGAGTCCCTTTGCACTCTTCCTGAAGTCTGTCAACATCTCTGTTAATTCAACATTTTCACTTATCACATTATATGAAAATTCTCTGCTTATGTGTCTTTCTTCTACTGCCATAGTGTGCTTCTCAAAAGCAAGGACTGTCACATCTGTCTTTGCATCCCCCATGGAAAAAATGAGGACTTGGCACATATTGGACAATTGAAGCTTACTGAAAGTAGTTTATTGAACTGAACAGCATGGCTAGAGTTTAAGGCAGCTGCTAATTGGTTGACAAAAGCAAGACATTATTGTGATGTGTCCTCATTTTTTCCTCTGATTATAAAGGATAGATAACCTCATTCAAGAAAGTTAAAATGAATGGAGAATTTATTATAGAAACGTACTGGAACTGGGGAAATGAGGCCTCTCTGAAGACCTGCTATTTATTATTTACGCTTCTCTTTCTCATGACCCATGTGCTCATAGAGACACTTTCTCAAGTGTCTCTGATTCTCAATATATTTTATCCTCGTAGATCTGATGGACCACAGACCTTCAAGCTTCCCAATCTACTTAAAGCCTTCTCCCTCTCTCGATCTCTCTCTTTCTCCCTCTGCATTCTAATCCCCTTAGTAATGACCTGTTTCCCAATAAATATTTCTGAGACTGAAAAAAATCTAATTGCACCCTCAACTTCATGTACTAGGTGACTGCTCTTGGTTTAATCAGCTGTTAGGTATGGGGCAGAGAGGCAGGCAGAGTGATATGGTCTTTCACTAGAAGCTATGGATGAGGCAGAGGCTATGGTCTTTCAAGGAACCATGGTGAGACTCAGTGAGTGTCTGCTGGCAGGGTGGGGGTTATAGGACAGTCAAGCACCTGACCTGCCTTCAAGGAGTGCACAATTCAGTCACACACACTTGACGGTAATACCAGACAGATGAATGTAAAAAACAAGAAACTCAAAAAGTGCAAGCAAAATGCTATGAGAGTTCCAAGGCGGGAGCAGTTCCAAGGTAGCTGCTGTCAATACTGTAATTGTTGTCACTGTCCATGAAGGTTCCATTTCAGTTTTGATACTAATTCATGGGTGCAGGCTGTGGGGAGACCTTCCAGTTGTGCCAAACCAGTCAATATCTGCCCCCATTTGGAACATGTTGTTAAACACCAATGAGCACCCCATTGATAAATTTCCATTATGTAATCAATCAAAAAGTTACATTCGATTTATGTATGAAAAATCAAACTTAGAAGTCAACAGATTTAGATATTACCATACAATCTCCCTCATAAATAAATCTGTTTTTAAGTCCGAAGTGCCTAACAAGCTACTGCAGCTCTCTTGGTCCAGCTGGTTATTTAATCAGATTAGTACAAAACAGGCAATTTAGTTCGTGTCAATAGAAGGGCCTTGTTCAAATTACCCATTTATTAATTCTTAAGAGGTTAATAAATAACCTACTTTGAATAAAATAAATCACTGCAGATAACAGTTGTGTTCCTGGCACATAAAAGAGTTAATAGATGCATGAAAATTGCTTGGTATGAAGGTTACTGGATCTACACAAACCCTAGATTCTTGCAACTGTGTTCATACTGGAGCCGGATTGGCCCAACTCCAGCTGAAAATAATTTTCTTGAAGCAATATTCTTTTTCTTCTGCCAACTGAAAGCCTTAACTCCTCTGTAGGAACAAAAAATATCAACCAAATTTAAACTTGACCTCATTTCACACCTAGGTACATTATTCTGATTGTTTCACTGGACTCCTCAGTGAGCACATACGCTTTTGTTACAAATCTGAAACTGTATTCTACTTGGCCCATGTTATCAGAGAGCAAAATCTAGAAATATAGAAAGAAAATTTTAAAAAGTTCAGTGTCATAATGATTCTGTTATAGAGAAATAATCTTTTTGCTCTTGGTCATGTAGGTAGCATTCACTGCTAGTCTTAAATTTTCACATCACCTGATAAACTTTAATTTGCCTTAGCTTGTAAGAAATAATAACAAAAGAAACAAAAAGGCAGGTGACCTGAGAATTACGTCTATAAGTAAATACATATGATTTGGATCATCAGGTGTTGATGTTTGTGTGAGCTAATTTGCTTTAATATTACCAGCTAGAAATACGCAGGCTTCCAATCCCAAGTCACTTTTGTATATAGTATCCTCTCTTCTGGGGGCAGCTATGTGCCCCTCGTGAACACCTGGTTAAGAACATGCTCACTTTCATGTGTGCTCTGAGCTGCTGCTCCTCCAAATAAAAATAGAAACTAGTCTGCAACACCACACGGGGCTCCAGTGTATGATATGAGCCTATCACTGGTTTCCTTTGATATCTTATCTATTCCATTAACTCAATAAAATAGATCGCAAAGTTAAGGACAAACTGTAGGAGGGCTCCCCTTGGAAAACACACGCAAGACCTTTAAGCTGGGGTTTTAACTTATCGAATAAAAGCCAGTTAAATGGAAGCTAATACTTCATTTTCACCCCCTTTATTAAAGATCGTAAGTACCACAACTCAGGAGTAGAGAAAATAAAGTAAATAGATGAAGGAGTACAGGTGGAAGCAATAAAGAGTATGGCTTATCTATTTTCTCAAGATTTAGGAAGCACTTAAAGGCAAAACTACAGACAAGCACTTTAAAATTCTACAACAAAGGCTCCTTAACAAACACAGTGGTCCTTTCTGGATGCAGAAATCTGGCTTGATTTCTTAGCAGAAGATAAACAGCTTAACCGAGGCATAATCAGGGAAGATGCCACCTACTACTTCCTCCATATTATACTTTTATGTCAATTTAGTAATTCAGAGAAAAATTAGATTTATTAATCCACTCCCCTGCTCCTCCACCACCCAAAGAAAAACAATAGTATAACTCAAACTCTTATAAACCAAACTAAAGGGAAGTGTTCCACCTAGAGACTGTTTTCATGAGTCCAAGCAGATGAGAGCTTATCTAGGAATGAAGATGATTTTAACCTAGGCTCGCAAGTTTATAGTAAAAAGAGAAGCAAAAGGTATTGCCCCTGGTGTAATTAACAATGTTAATCTTCCTTTTCCTCTCTATGGTGATAAAGGAGTCATTTTTATATTTAATTAATGCAGAGGATCATTTTGGAAAGTGGCTAATGAGCCTCTGATCACATTACCATGAAAATGTGCATTAACATTGCAACTAAGGAGGCTGTTTCATGTGTAGCAAATCCACTTTGTAATTAGCCCACTGTGAAATGAATCACGTCAGGGGGAAATCTGAGGGAACCAGTAGGCAGTGGGCACTTGGCGACTGCTGTGCCCACAGACCACCAACATCCCAAACATTGTCTTTCATCAGCAATATCATCTAAAAACAAAAGTAGTGTGTCACATCTGGGACAAACCGGAAGAAGGGAGGAATAAACTTTATTTTGCCAAACAAGAAATTTGGACTTCATACACCCCCCAGGGAAACCTGCCTAAATAAAATGGTGAATTAATAGAATTCTATGAAAACTCTGAAGGCTGGGAATATCATTTTCTTATTTTTATTCTGAAAAGCCCTCAGATATACATTAAAGGGACATCCAAATTTACACACATTTTTCCTTTTCATTACAATACAAATATTGTAATAAGCTCTTGAAATTAATTTCTAGTGCTAAACAAAGAAATTATAAAAAGGATCCAAGAACAAATGATAAGAAAATTCCTTTATCTACTTTTTTAATCCAAGCCGAGACATAGCATGTATTTTTTCTCATAAAATACAAATATACCAGGTCTTCCTCTTAAAACCAAAGCACAAATTCCTAATTAGTCAAATAATTCCTCTGACTAACAAGATTTGGCAAGAAACTTTTCCTGTCTATTCCAAATAACTGAGCTCACAGACCTATTAAATCCCAATATTTATGCAGACAATGATACATTTGATTTTCAAATGTCAACACTATTCCAAAATGAAAGAGGGTCTTCAAAATATTACAGACATGGATCTCAGTATTACTCCTTTTACTTAACTGACATCTTGGCAGTAGATACAAAAAAACGTTAAAAAGAATCCCACAGGAAGTCATCTGAAGGGGGAGTGGCAAGGAAGCTGAAAACTGCCACCCCAAACCAAAATAAAAAGCCCCCAGCCAGCAAGTCTGCCCTTCATTCTGAAATCTACAGAAAGAAAAAATTAAGCTAGCCACAGTTCATTTACCATTTTTCAGACAAACACAAAGCCTGGCTATTTAGTTGCTGGTAACAGACCCTGCACTCACCTGGGAAACTTCATACAGCAGTTTGTAGTGTTCCTCTCTTTTCTGAAAAGTGCACAAATTGCAGCCCATTCTAACAAGCAGAGAGAGAGAGCAAATCTTCTAATTTCCCCAGAACTGAAAGGCAAGTGAACTGAAAGGGAATCACCCTCCAGACTTGACTACTGTTTTTCATCAGTCACTTCAGTCCAGAAACACAGACAAACCGCTGTTTGCTGGAAGCACAAGCCAGGGTGCTGTGTGGCAGCATGCTCTTCTTCGCTTTCCCTAAGTATCTTGCACTCACGGATACACACACAGAGTTTCCAGTCAGTTCATGGCAACACTCCCCCTGTCTCTGCATCAGTGCACATGACTACACAGATTCCAGCTCATGAATATTAATAGTACCTCATTGATTATTTATGACAGAACATGTTAGCAGGGAGGGGTGTCATAGCTGCTGCTGGTGACAGATGAATATTCACTAATTAAGAAGCAAATGTAGTGTGGTTAAACAAAATTCACTTGTGTCAATACCATCTCTGTTTATTAAGGATAGAGAGGTTGAGCATAGGGCATTTCAAAGAAGAACATACACTTAATTTCTCCATTAATGTAAGCTTTTAATATGGGAGTAAGAAATTCAGAAACAGAAATTTATACTTAGTTCACATCTCCATGTTTTGTCACAATTAGAAGAAATATTTTCAGTATTATTAAGTCTAGGGGAAGATGGATAGGAGCAATTATTTAAATTTATAAAATAAGCACAGAGGCAAAGGAAAATTTGGGGAGTGATGTGGGAAAGGAACAGAAGATGGGGGATGTCATTCAGAGTTTTAATCCTGATCCTACAAAAATAACTGAATAGTTTATAGGTAAAGACCATTACTTACTAGGGAGGAAATAAGGCATATTTTCTTAATCTAAATAAAGAACATTTAAGCAAGTATCAGTAGATATACTTGTACAGATAATAAATATTTTAATTAGATAATGGGGCATATCAATTGAATGTAGATTTGCAGCCTTGTAATACATGCAGGTCTATATTTAAAAATTAGATAAACACAATGCCTTTTCTGAGAAAAAATTTCAAATGCATATAGTATTTATGCTAATTTTATTAAAGTCATATATAATATTTCAGAAAGCTGACACTGGTAATATTTAAATTCTAATGTAATGCACATTGACTCCATTTATGATTCTATACTTAGAGTTCATAATATACAAAGGTGAACACAGACTTAAAAACTAAACTTAAATGTTTAGATAATAGAAGTAATGAATTTAATTTCATACTCTCGCAATATATATATTGTATTGCAAGCTGGCATTTTTTGTCCCTTAAAGATATGCTGCAAACAGCTAAAGCAGATAATAAAAGAAAATTCCTTTTGTTCCTGTACTGACTTATCCACAACCTCTGCTAATTAAGAAGTATGTCCTTGTACCAGCACATCTTTAAACTGGACAGGATAGCAGGTGGGTTCCAAAGCAAAAATAATTACTTGGAAACTGATGACTCTGCTTAGGAATTACATTGGATCCTGAAGATTTTTAATTGCTCAACACTTATGGATAGCTACTTTTGGGGGTCCAATTTCCTAAAAGTGCTTTGTCAAATGTTAAGAACCGATAACAGGAAATGATTCTAATGAGTACTAATTGTTAACAAATTGGCTTTGCAACTAGCAACACCTCAACACCAGCAAGGAGCCAGGAGATAAGCAATCATCTGCTGCTTATCAGTCATTTCCCTTGGGATGTAATAATCCGATTTTCTGGGCCTAATTTCACCTAACAGCCTGGATGAAAGCCAAGCTAAGAGAACTAGATGAAAGCGGCATCATAATTGAGGACCTGATGTGAACAAAGTTTACCAGGACTTCCTGCAAATTAGAAACCACTTGTAGTAAATATTAATTATTTTGATTCCTTTATGAAAAGGATATTTCAAGGAAGTATTTGAGGGGAACTTTGTGAAAGTCAGTTGTGGCCACAAACAGATGCAACCTCCTTAGGTGCAGTTGTAAAATATATATGTTTGATGCTTTTTAAAATTTTAATTTTCTTTGAGTCTTTACACCACTTCCCATGAAGTGTTCTTATGCTAGAGATCACATCCTCAAAGCAAGCATTGACTGTTTTTTGAAGGATTCTATATTGCTGAGCTGTGATAGAATTAATGACTCTCAGATGTTTAAATTCTGTGCTTTAAAAAGTCAGATCAAGGAATTAGAATGCAGTAAGGCAAGGATGGTTCACTCATCTATCAATGAAAGTGTTTGCTTCCCTCACTGATAAAAGTCTTTATGCAACAGGTTTTGAAAGCTAAGTAGGAAACGATTATTGAAGCTATGGTTGCTTATTGGGGCTTTCTTATAATATTTTGTAGTTGGTTTGTAAAGAAAAATTAAATAATCACAGCTTTAAAATATTTTCTTAGTCATAAAAATGTAAAGAACGAACAGTGAAGTAAGAAATTTCAAATTAAAGCTATTCTTTCAGCAATAGCTTTTTGGCTGTTTTCTTTACTCATTACTATTTCTGCTATTCTCTAATTTCTATCTCGGGAAGCAAAGGCAGCTTCTCCAATCATTTATCAAATGCTGCCCTTGGCCCATGCACCTTGGAAAGATTCCATCTTTTGCTCCTAATGAGTTCATCCTGGAGAATTGAAAGGTGGTTTGAAAAAAAGAACTATAATTCCAAATTTCTCTAAATTTCAATAGAGAATGAGGGTTAGATTTTTCCAATGACTAAACTGTGAAATCTTGTATTAGAATATAAAGTTTGAAGCAAATAGAGACAAATGAGTAAACCTGAACAATGTTTTAACAATGCAAATAGATTAGATATTATCTGTCTTGAACAGTAACAATATGGAAGAGTACGGGTTAAAAATAAACAGAGAATAGATGTTTATCTTTCCAAATATCCTTAGGAACAAATTCATCAAAGTGTAAAAACATATGTTGGGTTGGGTATATATTTCAAGATATAGTTGTTTATTGTAATTGCTTTTAATTTATGTTAGTTTACTCCCCTCAAACTCAGTGGCATTCAAAATAGGAGATGTTCATCAAGATCTGGAGTGCTATATAAGAGGGCTCAGTGAGAAGTAAATGAAAGAAAGGAATCCAGCATTTACCGTGCTTTTCCTATATAAACAGTACTACTAGACTAACCAAATAGTAGATGAGAGGAAGTTTCTCTTTATAGAATTATGCCAGTTAACAAACCAAAAACAGGAATGATAGAGCATGCCCATGCCAGCATCCCTTAATTACTTAATGGACCTAGTAGCGAGAATTAATGGCTGCTGACATGACACACTCACACATACACACACACAGGAGATAACTGGACATTATGTACCACCTGACAGAAGAAAATGACACCTTTCCAAAAACGAGTCTTTCCCAAAGTTGAGCAAATTACATGGAGTGTGGAGGACCAAGGAGCATGTTAAATTATGCCATGGAGATGCAGTCAGCCAAATTCAGACTGTGGGCAACTCAACATCGATAGATACACATTCCAGTTTCTGAGAGAGAAGGAGAGAGTGAGAGAGAGGAAGAGAGAGGGAAGAGGGGAAGGGAGCTAGAGAGAGGGAGATATGATCGCTAGGAAGTCTACAGATTGAAAGAGACTTTAATGACATTTTATAAACAGACATTACTAAGCTATATGTTTGGGTACGCAAATCATTTGGGTGATAAAATGATAAATAAACCTAAGAAAATGATTACCAAAAAAGTCAAGAGGATGGTTACTCCTTAGGGGTAGAGAGGGGGCTGTGTTTAGGAGGGGACACCAGAAAGTTTCAGCGTGGGTAACAAAGTTCTAACTCCTGATCTGGGTAGTGGTTTTACTAGGTGGTCATGTGATAATTCATTTAATTGAGCTTTGTTTTATGTGTTTTCTATATTTTTCCTACATTTATAAGAAAAGATTTTAAAAACTAATTAACAAAGAGGGTGTACCTGTGTTCCATCCCTGGTGGTCAATACAGTACACAGTTGCAAGCCCTACCAGAGAGAGATGGACAGTCCAAATGTGCCTATTTTGAGCCACCGATCCCCTTGAGTCTGTGACAGCTGCCATCAGTTGCATATGATTCTTTCTCTATTGCCTTTACAATGACTGGGGCTGTTTCTCCTATGTGGGTGTGGACGTTCGGTAAGTAACTCCACTCTCTGACCCTCTCTCTATCCTTGCCACATGTGTGGATCTTCTAACTAGGCTATGACTACCTATCTTGACACCTAGTATACAAATTTCCACCCTAGTCTCAAACTTGCATTCATTTTAGGGATATATCTGGGCACTTTTGAGTAGCCACTTAGCTGCCTAACATTTTCTAAAATTAATATCTTATATTCAATCACAAAGAACTGAGGCTCAGAGAGACAGGGTCTTGCTCAAGGTTAAACTGAGTAAAGAGATCTGAACTCAGTTCTCCAATTACAAATTCTGTGGTTGAATTTGATAGCTAGTTTGCTGAGCTATCTCCCTTGTACAGGAAGCTAGAGCTACATCAATATGCCTTTACATGATCCTGATGACAGGAAATGAAGGCTAGCCCTTCAAAGTGCTGAGATGAAGTGAGAGAGAGAGAGAGAGAGAGAGAATGAACAAACCTTTAAAAAGATATATATAGCCTGAAATAATGAAAGTGATTTGTAGTTAAAAATGTAAACTTTATCAAACTACTGAAAAATTTTTAATATGTCACAGCTAAATCACTTCAGTTGGCTAAAACCCCTCCACAGCCTTCATTGCATGTGGTCCCCAAGTACGCAGTAGAAAGTAGAAGAAAGGACAACTCATCCCGGTTTGCCTGGGATTTCCCTGGCTTTTAGCTCAAAGTTCCCTATCCTGGAAGACCTACAGTCTCGGCAAACTGGTCCCTGGAATGCACACCTCTTTTTTTAGGCTCCAGCAAAGCCAAACGGCTGTATAAGAGTCCCCATCTCTTCCTACTGTTGTCCCAGATTTTACTTCATCCTGCTTATTCTTCAGAAACACAAATCAAGCTATTGTGGTTCAGTTTAATTTTTTTTTTTTTTCTTTTTTGTGGTACGCGGGCCTCTCACTGTTGTGGCCTCTCCCGTTGCGGAGCACCGGCTGCGGACGCACAAGCTCAGCGGCCATGGCTCACGGGCCCAGCCGCTCCGTGGCATGTGGGATCTTCCCGGACCGGGGCACAAACCTGCGTCCCCTGCATCGGCAGGCGGACTCTCAACCACTGCACCACCAGGGAAGCCCCTTGTGGTTGAGTTTAAATGCTCTCTCCTTTCTGGACTCTTGGAGTTGAAGTAGTGATCTCTTCAACTTGTGAATTCTCAGTGCATTTTATCTGTATCCATCTCAAGACACATAACACTTCTACTTTACATCATTTTTACATACATGCCTTACCCCTCTTATTGGACTATGAGACATGTGAGGACAGCAGTAACATAAGTCCTGGGCAACCTGAGATGAGTTGGTCAATTGATCTTTGACTTTCTCAAAATACTGGCCTGGTGTCTTTCACACTGCAGGTCTGCAATAGAGGCATAGTGAATGAATGACTGTTATTGGGATATGAGAACAGACCTGATTCTGGCAAAGTGACATATATTTGTGTTTCTACTCTATACCTAATTTCCAGGTGACATTTTTCCCCCATTAGGGCTGGTTCAAGAACATTAAGTCAAAGTACTGAAGAATCATAAGCATTAAGATAGATTTAATCTGGTTCAATTCTATATACATAAATTCGAGAATCCATGAAACAGAATTTTTTGTACCAGGTACACAAATAAGTAAAGTATGATCACATGAGTTTTATCAGTTATTTCATATATATATATATATATATATATATACATATATACTATGTCTACATTTCAAGTTATACTTTGTTCCACATATTAGTCACATATTCATTTATTTATTCCCCAAATATTTATTGGGCACTTATGTCTGGTGGTATAATAATGCAAGGTGTTTGAAATTATATATCATCTCATTTGATGTTTACAATTTCTCTGAAGTAAACATGTCAGATATTATCCCTTATTTATTAATGAAGAAATTATTAGATGTTGAAATTCCCAGTGCCAGGAGACCTAGAGCCTTTGTCTTTTGGCTCTAAACCAGTGTTTTCTCCAGAATACTATGAATATCAACTAATATCATGAATTTACAAAAATGCTTCTGTTGATAGTACACACGTGACATCCATTTGCTTAGTTACAGCTCCAAGGACCAGTGTGTAATGGAGCATCCTTTTCACACTGAAATCACTAGGTGACCATCTTCATTTTGTATCTACAAATATTGCTTGCAGAACTAAGAGGGCTTTACCAACTTATGGACTCCTAAGAATGTCAAGTTATTAGACTAGACTCCAATGGAAAGAAGGGTGTGGATTGCAAGGAATAGGACTAGGGTTCCATTTGAGCTTTGTTACTATTACCTGTGTCACTTTGTGCAACTTACATACTCTGAAATAATACTTACCTTGCAGGCTGATTGTGAAGATGGAATGAGATAAAATACATGAGAAGGGATTCATTAACCGTGAAGTATTTGGTCCATACTGGGGCAATGGTTCGACATGGGTTCTAGAATCAGTCTGCCCTGGGTCAAGTCCCAGCTCCCCTAATTTCTATCTATGTGATGTTGGGCAAGTTGTTATTTTTTAACTTTCTCTGTTTCTTTGTTTCTCATCTCTAAAGCAAGGATAATAATAGCATCTACCAAACAATTACTGCAGGGGTTAAAGTTACTGTGATGATAATGTGTCATGTATACCTGGCGCATAGGATGTACCCCAATCCCTACTGGCTACTAGTAATCATACAAGTAGTGTGGTAATGATAATAATCTGTGTTTCCAATTTCCAGGTTATCTATTTCTAATTTTTCTATCATAATAAATCTCTATTACATTATTTCAAATTTACTTCATGGAAACATCATAGCCATTCCACCTTGTTTGCTATTGTACACTTGCATGTTGGTCATTCAACAACTTCTGAAAGGCTGTTTCCCAGCCCCTTGTATAATAGAAATAGTGGCACATTTTGTAAATGCATAAAAATTTTTTCTGTGTAAAGAATGTAATGTAATACATTCAGAGTAATAACCCTGATGTTATATTTACTTCTTTTAATGCATAATGTGTAAATAATGTGAACATAAGTGTACAAGAAACTGATGATCACATCTGAAGCAAGATTCATACAACTGTGAAATAGATAGTTCTTTGAGAAATTTAATGACTACTAATCTAGCCCAGTATAATGTTGGCTTTCTTGATTTGATCATCTATAGGCCAATTGGCTATGTACATTCCAGGGTATCATGTTTTGGTAATGTCACACTGTTTAGCAACGTCATGGATAGTAAGTAGGGTTTCCCAGCACACTACCATCACCGTTTTTAGTTCTACAAAATTGACCTAGTAAGTGCTCAGCAAATCCTTTCATTTACCAGAATTTTTTGAACACCATGATGGGTAGAGAATGGTGATAATTCTTACACATTTTTGAAAATAAGAGCTAATACTTATTTAGCATTTTTTACATACCAGTCATCATTCTGACACTACGTGTTATTCATTTGGTTTAATCCTCATGTCAACCCTCATAGGTGAGTACTATTAATATCTCCTCTTGACAAGGGTAGAAAATGGGTCACATTAGTAGTAAATGGGGGAGCTAGGAGTCAAACCCAAACAGTCTGGGTCCACTACTTAATCAGTATTTTATACTGATTGTCACTCAGAAATAATCATCATTATGACAAATTCCTAGATGGTTAGAACAAGGCATTCTGGTGATGCTTGTAGCACACTGAGATGGAAGAATTTCCCCAAGGACCAGAAGTGTAGTCTAAAATTAACTCCCAGGTTCCAAGTTGTATCCTCAAGCATGGCTGCATAAAACAGATTGAATAAATCTAAGCAATTTCATAACCTTACTCCACTCCACTGGTGATGGAGGATTGCTACACTGAATATGTACCAACAACCTTAGAATATCTTTCCTTCTGTAATAAATATTAATAAATATTAAATGCACTAATAGTAGGGCAGTCATATCTCTATATTAAGAAATTAACAACAGTTGCTTAAGTAAATTTGGAGGTTTTGAGAAAAGTGAAGGTATACAGATTTGCTGATGACTCCCAAATTTGAATCTCCAGGTTTAATTTCTCTCTTAAGCTTCAGAACCCCTTATTCATTGACTAATACATTAACATATGGGTTATCCATAGCACATTAAATTCAATTTCTCAAAACTTAAGCCATAATCCTCTCCCTCCAAAACTGCTGCTTTACAAGTGCTCTGCATCAAAGAATGGCCTGACCATCCCCAGGGGCTCAAGTCTGAGGTCTGAGCATCTGCCTTGGCTTTTCTCTCTCCCTACACCTAATGACCAAGCACTGTCAACTTTAACTGCTACATCTCTCTTCCTTCCTTCCCAGACCACTCTCCCAGGTTCAGGCTACTACCTTTTCTCAGCTGGGTCCTTCATTCACTCAAGAGCATTTGGAGTTTAGAATCATATAAAGAATGACCTGATGGGTTTTTGCTTCTCTCTGCCTGCAAACACACATTTATAAGCCCTTCATTTTAAGTTAATTTTTTTAAAAAATGAAGTATAGTTGATTTACAATGCTGTGTTAGTTTCAGGTGTACAGCAAAGTGATTCAGTTATACATACAGACATATTTTTTTCAGATTCTTTTCCCTTATAGGTTATTACAAAACACTGAATATAGTTCACCGTGCTATATAGTAGGTCCTCGTTGGTTATCTCCTTTATATATAGTAGTGTGTAGATGTTGATCCCAAACTCTTAATTTATCTCTCCTCCCCTCTTTCCCCTTTGGTAACCATAAGTTTGTTTGCTATGTCTGTGGGTCTGTTTCTGTTTTGTATATAAGTTCATTTGTATCATTTTTTTACATTCCACATATAAGCAATATCATATATTTGTCTTTCTCTGTCTGGCTTACTTCTCTCAGTATGTTAATCTCTAGGTCCATCCATGTTGCTGCAAACGGCGTTATTTTATTCATTTTTATGGCTGAGTAATGAACATTGGGGTGCATGTCTCTTTTCGAATTATGGTTTTCTTTGGATATATGCCCAGGAGTGGGATTACAGGATCATATGGTAACTCCATTTTTAGTTTTTTAAGGAACCTCCATACTGTTCTCCATAGTGACTGTACCAATTTACATTCCCACCAACAGTGCAAGAGGGTTCCCTTTGCTCCACACCCTCTCCAGCATTTATTATTTGTAGACTTCTTGGTGATGGCCAGTCTGACTGGTGTGAGGTGATACCTCATTGTAGTTTTGATTTGCATTTCTCTGATAATTAGTGTTGTTGAGTACATTTTCATGTGCTTTTTGGCCATCTGTATGTCTTCTTTGGAGAAATGTCTATTAAGCTCTACTGCCCATTTTTTGATTCTTTTTTTGATATTGAGCTACTCCCAGTTCCCTGGACCCTAACCTACCTATCTCTCTCTCCCCCTCTCTTCTCTCCCCCTCCAACATGCACATACATACACAAAAGAAAGTGTAAAACAGAATATTGCTGTTCTAGGGGTGGAGAGTACAGTTCTGTCAACATCACTCTTTAGGTCTTCTTGGTATCTCTCTTTTTTGACTTTAACAGAGTATAGACTCTACTTTTCTATCTAGTACTGTGATATATACTCTCTCATCCTTCGAATCTGCTCACCTATTCAGTCATTATAATAATATTCAAGGTATATAAAGTTTACTTCTGGATCTCATGGAGTAAACTTTATAGTGAGAGGAAGCAGTAAATAAATAAATAGATAATCATTACATAAAATATCCAGGCAAGTAAAGGGGTTATCACAGAGTGATGTGATGGTGAGTAATTGGGTCATCCTTCTTGGCTACTCTAGAGTCTGGAATATCTCTTTTATTCCCTGCCTGCTGACATACATGCATATATATAATCAAGTAAATGTAAATTAAGAAAAGTAAGGCAGGTAAGGGAATATCAAGTAAAGAGAGAGGTTCTTTTAATAGGGTTTTCAGGGTGTGAAGTTTTCTCCACCTTCAGGACCCTAGGAAATCAATTATCTATTGTAGTCCTGGTATTTTCAGACCTACTTCATCCCATTGCCACTTTTTTCTATCATGAAAACGTCCTTAATATGGCTGTTTAAAACATTAGCATTACAAATCCATATGTTAATACCACATCAATTTCTGTCAAACTGATAATATAGAATGTCTGATTGTATAACAATTCTGGCTCAGAGCACCTATCATCAGAATGAGTACTTGAGTTCTTTTAAGAGTTTGAACTTATCTAGAAATGTCTTTCAACCTCACTCTAAAAAACTTCCTGGTACAAACTTGACCGAGTTACATACCCTTTAGATGCCTCGATGCCCTCACTATGAAATAGGGATATTCACAGTGCCTACCACAAAGGGATTGTGTGAACATGTGTTTTACCTGCAGCCTGCTTCATGTAGCTGCTCAGTAAATATTGGCTAACATTATTAGAGCTTACAATATCGTCTTGCTGAAGTGTCTAAATTCTGTTATTGTGAAGACATCCAAAAAAGAGGCAGCTATATTTTTGTTTTGTCTACCGTTTTTGGCTATGACTGGAAGGATATTTTGAAACATCAATTTTCACTGGGGAAAAGTTGGATTCCTCTAAGATTAAACAATGGCTGATATCATAGTGTCTGGCAGTCAGGAAGGAGCAGAAAAGAACTACCTGGTTATGGGAGGTAGGACCTGGGCCAAGACATGGACCCTCTGAGTTCCACGAATATTTGCTGAGCGCTTCCTCTTTACCATGCCCTGTGCAGGCCTCTAGAATGTGCTATACTTAAGTAGGCTCATTTGTGAGACTTTCTCAAGTGACACATGCACAAGCTCTAGTCCCAGGGCTTCGAGTCAGCAAATCTGGGATGAGACCTAGAAATACACATTTTCAAACAATCCACAGAAAATTCAGATATGTGCATCCCTTTCCCTCCTCAAAACCTAGAAGTAAGGTGTTAAACCAGACACTCTCTTGAATGCCTCCATCAGGAGAATTTCTATTATGATTACTCATGTGATTATGAAGATCTTTGGGTCTTTGTTACTAATTTTAAAAAGTAGCTAACATTTCCAAAGCACCTACTATGACAAATGTGCTCTGTCTCACAAAAATTTTATGAGATATATATGGTATTTTTTAACATAGAAACCTCAGGCTCAGAATATTATGTGACTTGATGAAAGTCACACAGCTGATAAGTGGCAAAGCTGAGATTTAAATCCAGATGGGCTTTACTCTAAGACTGTGTCTTTTCCAATAAGATATTTCACTTCCCTTAGGAAGTAAGGCAATAGAGCCCACTTCATATAGCACAGTGTCTTTGATGAATGTGTCATGAACAAAGAGCTGTGGGAGGTAGGCTTGAAGCAGTCATTGCCTCTTTTTGCAGTTCACCAGACATGTCCTAACTATGGGCTATGCCTATGAGCAATTCTTACCAGACCTGTGGCAAGGCTGGGTTTTAGCTTCTGGGGATCAGGTATGTGGTTAAACATGAAGAACTCACCACCCGCTAGAGGGACAGTGAGTGACCCAAATTAGAGATATTGGAGCCAGGCAAAGGGAATTAAGTGACTGCTTATTGGATTCTATGTTAATGAGATGATTTTCCATCATGCACCATAATTGATTAAGTAAAAGTATGAATCCATATACTCTTCTGAAAGATATGAGTCTTCTTTGATTTTCAGTATCTCTAGATACCAAGTTCAACTTGTCTGGAGCTTAGTTGCTCCATATTTGAAATCTCTTTCAAAGAGTGATAACAAAACACTTAAGATTATTGAGGTTATAAAGCTAATGGTATCAGAGGATAATGAATGGTATACCTTGGAAATTGTGGTTTCAGGTTGGAATTCTTAAAATTGTTTTTGTTTTTAATCCAGCTATGTGTAAGCCTCCTTCTTAGCTAGCCTGAAGGGACCATGTGTATCCACCACATGCCTGCAAGCAAAATTCACCAGTGTAGTGGAGTCACATGGTGAATATAGCCTAGATCCCAGACTCACTACTTGGAGAAAGACATTCAGATGATCTTACAGACCTGCATCCAACTCTGTATGAAGGAGAGATGCATCTTTACTTCATTAAACCACTAAAGATTTGAAAACTGTTTGTTACCTTAAAATAGCTTAGTATGACTAAGACACAGAGACAGCACGTCTGAGTTCATGTATTTAAATAAATACAGTTAGCATGAAAAAGGTCAACTCATCACGAGTCAATAACAAGTCATGATGGCTTCTGCGGACCTCTTAAGCAATTTTGTGTAAAGCAATACAGCAACATTACCTAGCCCAATTGAATGAATATTTAGAAATATCAGTATAAAAATTGTCAGGTTTCTCAATAAGCCATCCAGATTTTCATCAGCTCATTTGCTTAACCATAAAGATAAGCTATATTTTTTTTGGAAGGAAGGGAGAATAAATCCAACATAAGGACAGTCTTATATAAGCAGACTAAATATATGCACAGTGTGATCATACAGAACTAATTACCCTTTGGAGAAAAACCTTGCCCATTTTAGAAATACTGATGTTCAGAGTGGCTTTGCATCTTAATTGCATTAAGACAGCAACTTTGTATTACCAAACAAACATAGCATAAGTAAGTTAAGCTCATTTCTAATCAAATGATGAATTATTTTCGAATAAAGGAGAGTAGGACCTGAAGGAAACCAGACACAGGATGGAATGGTTTTAGTATGGAATAGGAATTTCCAGAGCATGATGAACTTCTCAACAGAGAGTAATGAAACAACATGGGCTTCAAAACCAAAAAAATCATGGGTTTAAGGCCCAGCCCTACAATTTGAGCTGCAGTAGCATGCTTGACTTTCTGAGTCTCAGTTTCCCTTTGGGAAGCAGAGTTAACAGCTTTTGCCTTGTGGCATTGTTGATAGTATTACATGAAAAACTTGTTCCTCATATAAGACCATCTTTTCCTATCACAACTCCTAAGGGTCTTCCTGCTTTCTGAATGATTTGGATGAGTTACAATTGCTAACTCGTTCAATATCTTAACAGGTAAGGATGTTAAAATATCGACTTTTTAACTGCTGAGGGTGGAGAGGGTCTAATGGCAAGGTAAAGTAAAATCTTATGATTTAGGGAAAGGCTCAATGTTATGAAACTAATATTAGAAGTTAGGCAACATTTTCATGGCAGTACGTCTCTTAAGAATATACAGTGTTATGTGCAAAACATCAGAGGTAACGGACTACACAAATTCAGTAAAATTTTGGGAAAATTTTTGTAGTAGAATGAAGCTTAAAGATTTATCTAACTTAACTCACTGCCAAGCAGTGCAAAAAACAAAACAAAACAAAAAAACAAAACCCAGAGTTGAGCCTATGTTGCTAATTTTTAGTGAACAAAGAGGAGTTGTTGAGCAATGAAATGAGGAATAGTTCAGGAAAACCAGAATAAGCATACATAAAAAGAGGGAAGCTACTGGAGGATAGGAGCTTAGATAATCATGACTTGAATAAATGTCATACTGACAAATGAAATTCCCATTACGCGTGTACTATGTGTGCACACATGCACAGAGATGGAGAATGAGATGTATACGCATATTTTGTGTGTATGCATATATTCATAAAATTTTGGACACTAGTAATGATTTCTAATGGAGTTTATTATTGGAAATTTATTACAATAATGATACCCAATAAAAGTTCATTGAAATGCCAGACAATCTGCTAGGTATCTGTGAGACATAGCTCCTTTGAGAGTTTATTTCATAATTTTTGCCATGTAATGGCAGATACCCAATATTCTCTTCTAATGTTAATTAGTAAAATGAAAATTAGTTACATGTGTGTTGATTCTTCTTTTTTGGTTTAATGGTAAACCTATTTAACTGTTTTCATAGGTGTAGCACATAAAATGGTGTATAATTCAGTAAGAATAAAACTACAAATAAAAGCAAATTGATAACTCTGTCAGGCTCAAGAAATACCAAGATAATGAGCCAAGAGATTCTAATTAAAAACCATCAGTTAAATTCATTTATTCATTCAACAAGTATTTATTGACACACATGGGTCCTCTGTTAACCTTAAATAATTAAATAAATAAATCATTAAAACCGAATTCTCAGTAGAGATATAGTATACTAAACACTGTGGGATATTAGCTGGTTGAGTGACCTATTTTATATATATTATTTACTTATAAATATATGATGCATGTATATGTATTTCATTGTTGGTAATTTTTGAGTATTTCTCAGAAAAACATAAGGTAGGATATATTTAGTGAGGAGAGAGGGAGGAGTTGTAGAAAAATTGTCAGTGGAAGGAACAGTGAAAAGATGAATATTTAAGAAGGCATGGGAACATTAAAGGAATGACATATAATTTAGTCTGCAGGGTAAAGTTTGGAATCTCCTCAGGAGAGATGAACTTGACTATTGGGTGAAAAATCTTGAGGGTCTCTGTTTGTTCTTTCTGCAGTGGATGATGAAGAGCTACTGAAGATTTTGTGTAAGGAATGCCAACAAATAGGTCATTATTTCAATCTCTCAAGAGTCTTAAACTGGAAGAAACAAAGAGGAATCTAATAACAGTATTAATAATAAAAAAATAAACCTTTTACAATAGTATGTAAATGGTCATGAAAAATGGGAATGGAAAGAAGGGATATACTGAGTAAATGAGAGAAATGCTACAGACATAGGTTCCAAGCTGTTTTGCCAAGTGATTGGCAAGGGATAGGAAGGAATCAACAAGGAATACATTTGTAAGATTAGGTGTTTGATTTCAAGGCTATGTCATTAATAGAGATAAGGAGGTCAGGAGGAAGAGTTACTGTGGAAACAGATTGGAGTTGGGTATGATGATATTGAGGTACTTCTTAGAATAAGATGTCCTCTATGGAGTTGAAATTTTGATTAGAGAGGACAAAGATAATGATACTGATACAGATGTGAAGGTCACCAATATGTATCTGCAGGTAGTGAGTTGGAAAAATATCAAAGAAAAAGATATAGGAAAAAAAAGGGTCCAGAACTGAACCTCTAAAGAAATCAGAAGAGGACGGGACAGAGAAGAAAGTCAAGAGTCAAGGGAGTCGAGAATCCACAGAAATACAGTTTCAAAAATGAGGGGCTCATTTATAGGGTCAAGTATGGCTGAGGATTCCAGGTAGGGGTGCACTGCGGGGAGTGGTGGATTGGAATGCATCAGTCATCCTTGAGAGGCTGATTAGAAGAAGGAAGTGAGATCTGCACAGAGTTGAATGAGGGATGGGGCAAGTGATGCAGTGTTGATAGTGGATGAAGACTATTCTTTCAAGAAGTTTGTAATGGAAAGAAGAGGAAACTAAAATGTTATTGTAGGAGACGGTAGGATCAAGAAAGGATATGTTTGTTTGCTTGTTTTAAAATAGGGATGAATGGAAGAAAGAAGAGATTGAAGATGCTAAAGAGAGATGGAACGCAAAAGTAGAGGAAGTCAGAGTAAATAGGATGAGAGCCTGGTAAGAGCAATAGGTATTGATTGGAGGAAGATTTTTTTTTCCTCAGGCAGAAGACAGAGATGAGTAAAGATTAGATAATTTAGAAGTGTGAGAAGGGAAAAGAGTTGAACAAGCTCACAGCAGACGCCTTTGCATTCGGTGATGTAGGAAGTGAGGTTACAGTTTTCTTGAGCTTAACATAAAAAAATAGTAAGCTTAACTTACAAAATCAGGAGGTACTCAACAAATAGCAATAATTTAACATACTTCAATGCTGAAGAAAACTAAGTTTCCACAGGAACACGGAAACTGCCCTCTTAGAAGTGACAACTTGCTTTGCTTTTGTCATGATAAAACTTACATCAAGCATATGCAGAACAACTGAGGTTCCAAGCAATGATCTAAAATTCTGATGGATGTATAGAAACACCAGATATTACCAAGAAGGAGTCCTAATATGCTGGATGCATCTGACGGCTGGCTAGTTTGATTTAAAATTACAATTTGAACAGATATAAACTCTTATTTCTTGACAGTCATTAACCGTAAGTCATAAAAATGCCATTAATTCTGTAGTAGTCAGTAAAATGCTTTGTAATGATCTCATGTTAATGCACCCCGCTCCTATAAAACCCCCATGGCAGCAAAGGTTTACTCTGTAATACTAGTTGAGTTTTCAGAAGCTTAAAATCCCTGCCAATGCACCTGCTTTCCAGAAGATCATTAGGTAAAAATCCTAAGGCAGCATAATCAACCTGGCTTCAGTTACCTCACCGTCTGCTAGAGAAGAAAATTAATGTTATTCCATGAGTCTCTCTCCCAGGATTGGCTAGTGTATAGTTACTGGGCCAGCTGTCTGAGGGGTGCTTAGGTCTGTTCTAAGCTGACCTGGCTCATCGTCTGTGTGGATCCCAAGTCCCAACATAGCACACTAATACACCGACTGCAGCCTGCACCAGCTGTTCCACGATTGTACAGGTACTTAACAGGATTACAGCACACGGAGCTACTAGTTTGGCAGTGAGCACTTTGTCTTCCAACGACAGCTTTATGGCGCCTCTCACAGAAGCCATCCTACTTTTTAAAAAAGCGTAAAACCAAAACACCAGATATAAAACCAGCATTCAGGACAAGAAGACAAGGAGAAAAGAAAGGCTCTTATGACAGGGTCATTGCTCAAGCCCATTTAACAAAGGATTTCTCTTTTATTCTCATTTCCTATGGAGAAGAGTACAAATTAGCATGGAAAATCCTGCTTTATCTCTGAATGGAGTTCCATAGCCTTAATCTGAAATCTGCTTTTCTTCTGGCTACAAGAAGCCGAGCAGGGTATCCCAACAAATTGCAAGGGGAGATTTGTCACATTTGACTGGTTCTCAGACTGTGGGTTGTCAGCTGGATGTTGATCTGAGACAGCAGTCACCCTGCCAATGACACCTACGTCTTACACTGGTCACACGACTATTCTTCTCCAGCCAAGCCCTTTTCCTCTGGCTGCTGCTGTATCCACTCAGGGAAGCAGCAATAGATCAATGCTCCCTTCATATATCAGAGCTGTCTTCCAAGGTGGACTGCAGTGAAATTGCTTTGTTTTACCTAACAGTCAACTCTGAAATTTCAGGGTAGAAAAGTAACCACAGGCAAAATGTACTGAATCTCACAGAATCTTCGGTTTAATCATTTTAAATAGGACAAAGTCATGACTATTTATAGAGCTTACTTTTGGATCTGCATGAACCATGATCACACAATTTTTTAAAAGTCAAGCATTTTTTACTAGGAATAAAATTCCTTAAGGGCAGTTTTCAAGTTGGTATCCATATGTAGTAACTACAGTTACTTCCTTGTTTTGATGCGAGCTAGAGTTGTTAGTGTTTGAAGGTGTATACCACAGTATCTTTCTTCCAGTTACCCTTTCCTGATAATACACCAGCAGAAATGATACTGACATTTCATTTAGAATGACATTCCGCTTTCATTACTGTTCCATAGAATGAAAGCGATGTTTCCAAGTTTTTCAAATTTAGATTTTAAAGCATGTTTCTATTTTTTAAAATTTCATACATGCAAACATCAATGTACTTTTGTTGTTTGTCAATGTCAGTTATAAATTCAAATAACTGATAATCTGCTGCAGAAGGATGCTCCTAGAAGCAGGGAAAAAATAACCTTATTAGAACTGTATAAATTCTACTTTGTCATTTAATGTTTAGTTTTTAAATAAAAATACACAAACCTGTAATCATACAAGTTATATGTCACATATATAAGATAAAGTTTGCTTATTATCTGTTGCAAGGATGAATAATTAGGAAATTAAACAATAGAGTTTTGTGTTACATAACTATCAAGGTAGTTAACATGTTGGACTAAGCTTGTCATTATATATATATGTTTCTATATACACACACATATACATATGTATATGCATATATGTATATGTATTTTTATATACATACACACACACACACACACATATATATATATGGGCACACACACATACACATTATCTGAAAGTGTGGCTAAATCTTAAGACCCACATCATGTGCCATCCAGCTTCAACCTTCAACCCCCTCTACCTACTCAACAAATACTGTACAGTCTTGCCATTCTACAACATTCTGCTGCACCTTTATCCCTGTGTACTTTTTTTTTTTTTTTTTGCTGTACGTGGGCCTCTCACTGTTGTGGCCTCTCCCATTGCGGAGTACAGGCTCCGGATGCGCAGGCTCAGCGGCCATGGCTCACGGGCCCAGCCGCTCCGCGGCACGTGGGATCCTCCCGGACCAGGGCACGAACCTGTGTCCCCTGCATCGGCAGGCGGACTCTCAACCACTGCGCCACCAGGGAAGCCCATCCCTGTGTACTTTTGATGATGTTATTTCCTCTACCTTGATTACAATTACTCATCTGAGAATTCAAATTTTATCCCTTCTGTGAGCTTTTTACTTCTTTCTGAAGCTGAACGCAGTGCCTCTATCTCTGTATCTCCATACCATGTAATTATCGCTATTCTAGGAATTCTAACATTACCTCCTTACTTGCCTGCTGGGTTGTAACATCTTGGAGGACAAACACCGTCTCCGCCTTTCTGGCATCTTGAATACTGTCTGGCACGTAACAGACACACAGTATGTACTAATGCATGATTGAATGAAGTGTGTGAAACTAAAATAGTGGCCAAATTAAGCAAGAACATTATACATAAATCTCTTAAATTATTAGCCTTGTCAATGTTTTGCCAATTGCTTTCCATGAAAGTAGCCAACGTTATTCAGTTTGTGTTGACAATGGCACTTGCCAAATTTCCTGTGGTCAAAGATGGCATTGCCTATAAAATAACCACTAATTTAACATCAGCTTATTTTTGGTGTGGGGAGGAAAGGATATACAACAACGTTAAAGGCATATATGAATTACAGGCCTGTTTACCATTTTAAAAAACGTTAAAACATTTAAAAATTGTGTGTCTTTAGAATTAAGGAAATATGGCAGTTTCTTTTCCAAGTAAGAATATTTGGAACTCGTCCTTGGTTGGGCTATAGCATTCATCTTGATATTCTGTCTCTGAAAGCGATAAAGAAGTTGCATCCTTGCTTGTTTTTATTAAATGACAAAACAAGTTTATAGGGTAGGAAGTCAAATTCCAGTTTCTTTTAGAACACATTCTTTAGATGCAGAATGTTTCTACCAACCCCCCAAATTCACATGTAGAAATCTAAGTGCAAAGTGTTGGAATTTGGTGATGGGGGCCTTTGGGAGGTGATTAGGTCATGAGGGCGGAACCCTCATGAGAGGGATCCGTGCCTTGTAAAAGAGATCCCAGAGAGCTAGTCCACCATTTAAGGACACAGGGAGAAGACAGCATCTATGAACCAGGAAGTGGGCTTTACCAGACACCAAATCTGTCGGTGTCTTGATCTTGGACTTCCTAGCCTCCATCACTGTAAGAAATAAATTTCTGTTGTTTTTAAGCCACTTAGTCTATGGTATTCTGTTACAGCAGTCCAGAACAGACTAAGAAGGATGCTTTTATCAGTAAGTTTAAACATCAAGGCACAGGATGCTTTTAGGTAAGGGTATTATGGTAGTGTTTTGGGAAAAGTTTGCACGTATTTGGACTCAACTTCTAGAGCTGCTACAATATAAAAGGCCTGATCCAACACACACCTTCAGACCAGTTAGAATATTTACCCAGGGAAGAAAAACAATTCATTCCAGACATTGTAACCCTCTCCGGTTGCTAAATCTGTCCAAATTTCTAGTTGTATATATATATATATATATATATATATATATATATATAAAAATACATGTTGAGAAGGGTAAAAAAAAAACAAAAAAATGCTTTTAATCAGAAAGAAAGTCCCTCTTTTGCCATTCTTGGTCTTCAGAAAGAAGAAAAAGATTCTCTCATTTTCAACAGAAGAAAAATGCGTCTCTAAAATAAAAACTTAGTTACCAAACTTTAAACTATAGGAATATATAAGTATGTGGAAGAAGCAGGAGTAACTACGAAAATAAATTTAGTACATTTGTTTGCATTTTTAATTCAAATCTTCTTTTCCAATTTATACTATGTTTAAACTCTCAAATTTTAATGTCTTAGCTTAGGAAAAATATATTTGTCAATCTCAGAGGAAATATTTGGGTCTCCATCAGTCATACAGTTGTAAAGTCTTAGCAGAAAACTAAAATAATGGCTTTGCTTCTAGGTCCCGTGTCTGCCAGCCAGACTTAGTCTCTTTCAATCTACTTAAAATTTAAAACGAATGTAAAGTATACACATATTATATTTGCAAGCATGAAAATAGACAAAACTTAAAATAATTCTATTTCGAGAGTCAAGATCTTGATTATCTAAGCAGATAGTAAAATGTGACATTTTCAGCAAATTCCTCCCATGATAAATGACCCTTTGTAAAACTGAAAGACATACTGTAACTCAGTGTTAAGGTTGCTATGGTAAAGCATGTCTTCTGGACACAATTCCTCATTTCCAAATAACTGTGTTTTATCTACCACTAGGTAGCCAATTTCTTCCTTTAAATACATAAGAAAAGCATATCTATACTTAACAATACTTTCCCAAAGTTGAAATTTCACCAAAAATGTTGGATGCTTTACGACAAAGGATGTTAGCTTTTACAAATTTGATCGTTGTCAATATTTTCCTATATACAGGCTAAGATATTTATTCATTGAACTTTTATTTGTATGTGGGCTGTGTATACTGCTGGACTCTAGGAAGAAAAGGCAAAGTTCTAAACCAGTAACTAAATTCCCATTGACTTTTCCTTCTGAATATCTCTCAGCTCTACTCTCATGTCATTTTTCTTTTTTTTTTTTTAACATTCTTATTGGAGTATAATTTCTTTATAATGGTGTGCTAGTTTCTGCTTTATAACAAAGTGAATCAGCTATACATATACATATATCCCCATATCTCCTCCCTCTTGCATCTCCCTCCCACCCTCCCTATCCCACCCATCTAGGTGGTCACAAAGCACTAAGCTGATCTCCCTGTGCTATGCAGCTGCTTCCCACTAGCTATCTATTTTACATTTGGTAGTGTGTATACATCCATGCCACTCTCTCACTTCATCTCAGCTTACTGTTCCCCCTCCCCGTGTCCTCAAGTCCGTTCTCTACATCTGCATCTTTATTCCTGTCCTGCCCCTATATTCTTCATAAACTTTTGATTTTTTTTAAGATTCTATAGATATGTGTTAGCATACGGTATTTGTTTTTCTCTTTCTGAATTACTTCACTCTGTATGAAAGACGCTAGGTCCATCCACCTCACTACAAATAACTTAATTTTGTTTCTTTTTATGGCTGAGTTATATTCCATTGTATATATGTGCCACATCTTCTTTATCCACTCATCTGTCGAAGGACACTTAGGTTGCTTCCATGTCCTGGCTATTGTAAATAGAGCTGTAATGAACATTGTGGTACACGTTATGTCTACACTTTTTACTGCAACCAACCAAGGTGAAATTATCATCATCTGAACTGTGCAAAACTGGCCCCATTGCATACACCCTGCCTCCTCCAACAGCTCACACAGCTTCCATAGTTCATCTGTAATACAGGTAGATTTTAAAATACAAACTGGATCAGACCACATCCTTACCTTAAGGCTTCAGTAAATTCCTGGTGTCTTAAGGCTAAATACCTAAATCCAAAACAGTGTTTTGCAAGGCCTAGCATGATTAGCTCTATGCTTTTCCCTTCTCAGTTCTTGCTGTTCTCTTCAGTCATAGCCTTCATTCAAGTCTTCAAGTGTGCTCTGCCCTGTTCCCCGCAACCTCAGGACTTTGACTATGCCAGTCCTGAATGAAAACCCCTTTTCTTTGTCTCATGAATACCTACTCGTCTCACAATGTCTTCTGGGACACTCTTCCTTAGGCTCAAAATGAGATTATTGTCAGTTAGACATCACTGTAGCATTCTGTATTTTTCCACCATGGAAGTTATCATAGTTTTAATTAATTTTGTGGAAATTTAATTAATACTTATCTTCCTAACTAAGCTCTTACTTCTAGATTTTTAAGTTTTAGATATTATGTTTTGATATTTTACAATGAACAATGAATATTTAACTCTTTACTCCCCTTCCAACTCTCTGATATTAATTGTTATATCACATTCTATATTTAAGTCAATATTTAGTCATTACTTCACATATATATCACAGCCGAGCCATGTGGTATATTCTGATTACATTTCCTTTCTTACACAATGTCTTGTTTTTCCTCTTTTTTGTTTGTTTACTCAGTATGTATCTATGTTATCTCTACAACAGAGACTGCTAGTTGTCATTTGCTATCACACACCTCTTCTTCCAAAGTAAAAGGACTTCCAACTTCTAACTTGGTACATGATTACCCAAAAGACATTTCTCAAGGGCAGCCACGTTTCTGATCAATGCTATGTAAGTGACATGTCACATGGCAATTCCCAGGAACCTTCCTAAAATCACTGCTGGCTCATACCCTTTGTTCATTTTTCTTCATCATCCCTTTCTTCCTGCTGTCTTTCCAGCAGAAATAAAGTGGACATGATGACTGGAGATGAAGCAGTCATTTGGACCATAACAGGACCTTGGGAATGGAAGCCAGGTATGCCCATATATGTGGTTCAAGGGTGTCTGCTGTGATTGCTACATTACACATAAAATTGTATTTTTTATACCCAGATATGGTGGGAAATATCTGTAGGAATTATTAGATTTTCAGTGAGGGAACTATAACCCTAGAGATATTGATTAAAGTTGGTCTAATGCAATCTCTTTATTTTAAAGCTAAAGAAACTCCCCCAGAGAGATAACTTGTCTTACCAAAGATCATACAGAAACGAATAGCAGATATTGGACTAGCTTGAGATCTTAGGCTCTTGGCCTTCTTTTCTAACCTTTCTCCTCAACTTCTTTGTCTCCTGTTAACCAACACAGTTCCTCTGAGCTATTATAACCTGGGAGAAAAGCTGCTGATCTCATTAAGAACTGGAATTAATAGGGGAAGAAAGTGAAACTAGAAGGACATAGCTACTCTATTTTGTTTACCTATAGGGCCTTGTGAAGAATTAACTAGGTTTAAATAAACGTCTTTTGATGTCTTTTACTTGAAATAGCATTCCTGCTTCAATTAAGCAGTATCCAGTGAAGCAATAAACCAATAGAATAAAATAAGCCAGAATTTGCTTACCCTCCAAATTCTTTAACATGCTAAAAAGTCAACACCATGATGCAATGTCTGTGCTTTGGTTGATGAGTGCCCAATAAATGAGGAATCAATTGATTTTTTGTCAGCCAGTGAGAGAAGTCAGTCTGATCAATGCTATTTCTCATTTACAGGTGTGAGTTTTACTAATCTGACCCATGACTAAAAATAGAGAAACACCAGGGGAGGTAGTGTATCTCTAATGTGACATGTGGGACTGCCATCTTTCTACTTCATCTTCACGTTTCTGTCTTAAATGGGAAGATGAAGGAAGTGGGGCTAGAAAGGAAGACTGGTGCTGCAGATAGGATAGCTGTACTTACATCAGGAGTAACACTGGTTTTGTTTGTTCTCACTTTCTAGGCATTAAGTTGGGAGAGCATAGGCTCCCCTTGCATGACATTTCCAACCGGATATGACCAACCCTTTCCCAGGTAGCTTCTATGGGCAACAGTGAAAGAGGCACTTTCTCACGTTATGTCATTTAATCCTGACAACAGCCTTCTCATCTTTAAAGATGAGGAAATTAAGGCCAAGAGAGATTCAACAGTCAGAGCCATTAAGCCAAAACAGGATTCCAAGTTAAATCAATCTTCCTTTACATCTCACTGCAGCATTCTTCCTCCTAGACAGGGTACCAAAGAGAATACACTTCCTGACCTCCTAAATGCTAAAGAAAAGTCTGTATCAATTAAATTACGAATATGACAACATTTTAGCATTTCACTTCAGGCTAGGCCAAGAATGTATCAGAAGACTCAATAATAAAATGGTGTAACACTAGATATGTTAACTATATCTGCCTATGATAAAGAATTCCAAGTAGTGGCTTGTATTTAAAGGCTGAGTTATTAGGCAGAAGTTTCAGAATAGCCATTTTTATCTTTTTAATTATGTGTGTGTATGTATTTTCCAGGATATGAGAAAATAGAGGGTTTTTAGGAAGTCTTATGCTTATGGTTTTCAAGTAAAAACACTAAAGAAGGCTGTACATTATCATGCCCAACAAAACATGAAAAAAGAGTATTAGAAATTCTTCTGAAAGAAAACATGTGTCACTGTTCACATTTTTACAGTGTTTAATTTTCTCAAGAAGGTAGAAAGTTGAAGTGGAAGTTTTTACACTGTTATGGGTTGAATTGTGTCCCCCCCAAAACTATATTGAAGTCCTAGCCCCCAGTACCTCAGAATGTGACCTTATTTGGAGATAAGGTCATTGCAGATGTAATCAGTTAAGATCGGGTAGAGTGGGTCCCTAATCCAATACAACTGGTGTCCTGAGGAGAAGACAGTCATGTAAAGACACAGGGAGAAAGCATGTGAAGACGGAGGTGGAGATTGGAGTTATGCTGTGACAAGCTAAGGAATTACGAGGCTCTACCAAAAGCTAGAAGAGGCAAGGAAGGCTCCTTCCTCGGAGGCTTCAGTAAGAACATGGCTAAGCTGACACCCTGACTTCAGACTTTTGGCCTCCAAAACTAGGAGGCAACAAATTTCTGTTGTTTTAAACCACCCAATTGGTAGTATTTTGTGAAGACAGCCCTATAAAATTAATACATATTTAATACTGGTTGTCTCTGAGTTTCATTGAGAATATTGAAAAATATCCTTTTAAATATCTGAATCTTACTGGGAATACCAAGGAACTTTTCACATGTTGATATTTCTGAATCCTCATTTATAAGGTGGTAAATAATTGAAACGCCAAAAAAAAATTGTCAGAAATGACATCATATAAATAAATTCTACAGTAAGGGCAATAAATATGTCTAAGAATAATAGAAGGAACACTTTTCATCAGTGCTCCCATAGCACCCTATGAATCCCTGTCTACTTCTCTTTTTCCCCAATGGACTGAGAAGTACTTGAGGATAGAAGTCTTGCTTATTGGTAACTTCTGCACTCAGCCAGGTGCCTGGGGACCTGAGTTTAGTACTCAACACATGTACTAAACAAATGAATATAGAAATAACAAAATAGCATAGACTTTAACATTCTTTTAAAAAATAAGAGGTATTTAAAATGTATTTCCTAAAACAAAAGCATGGTAAGTCCCTTTATATAAAGGCTCTAGATGATTCTTTTTAATATTACTAATTTCAACTTTTATTATATTTCTTTTTTAAATTAATTTTTATTGGAGTATAGTTAATGTACAATGTTGTGTTAGTTTCTGCTATATAGCAAAGTGAATGAGCTATACATATATCCACTCTTTTTTGATTCTTTTCCCATATAGGTCATTACACAGTATTGAGTAGATTTCCCTGTGCTATACAGTAGGTTCTTAGTTAGTTATCAATTTTATATATAGTAGTGTGTATATGTCAGTCCCAATCTCCCAATTTATTCCCCCCGCTCCTTGGTAACCATAAATTTGTTTTCTACATCTGTGACTCTATTTCTGTTTTGTAAATAAGTTCACTTGTACCATTTTTTTAGATTCCACTTTTAAGCAATATCATATGATATTTGTCTTTCTTTGTCTGACTTACTTCACTCAGTATGACAATCTCTAGGTCCATCTATGTTGCTGCAAATGGCATTATTTTGTTCTTTTTTATGGCTGAGTAATATTCCATTGTATATATGTACCACTTTTTATTTTAACATCTTTATTGGAGTACAATTACTTTACAATGTTGTGTTAGTTTCTGCTGTACAACAAAGTGAATCAGCTATACCTATACATATATCCCTATATCCCCTCCCTCTTGTGTCTCCCTCCCACTCTCCCTATCCCACCCCTCTAGATGGACACAAAGCACCGAGCTGATCTCCCTGTGCTATGCAGCTGCTTTCCACTAGCTATCTATTTTACATTTGGTAGTGTATATATGTCCATGCCACTCTCTCACTTCATCCCAGCTTACCCTTCCCCCTCCCCGTGTCCTCAAGTCCTTATCTACATCTGCATCTTTATTCCTGTCCTGCCCCTAGGTTCATTGGAACCTTTTTTTTTTTTCCAAGATTCCATATATATGTGTTAACATACGGCATTTGTTTTTCTCTTTCTGACTTACTTCACTCTGTATGACAGACTCTAGGTCTATCCGCCTCACTACAAATAACTCAGTTCTGTTTCTTTTTATGGTTGAGTAATATTCCATTGTATATATGTGCCACATCTTCTTTATCCATTCATCTGTCAAAGGACACTTAGGTTGCTTCCATGTCCTGGCTATTGTAAATAGAGCTGCAATGAACATTGTGGTACGTGACTCTTTTGAATTATGATTTTCTCAGGGTATATGCCAGTAGTGGGATTGCTGGGTCATATGGTAGTTTCTATTTTTAGTTTTTTCAGGAACCTCCATGCTGTTCTCCATAGTGGCTGTATCAATTTACATTCCCACCAAAGTGCAAGAGGGGTCCCTTTTCTCCACACCCTCTCCAGCATTTATTGTTTGTACATTTCCACTTCTTATCTCTATTCTTACATTTAGAAATATAATCAAACCTCTCTTTTTTTTTCTTTTTTTCTAATTGGAGTATAGTTGCTTTACAACGTTGTGTTAGTTTCTGCTGTACAGTGAAGTGAATCAGCTATATGTATACGTATATCCTCTCCCTCTTGGACCTCTCCCCCAACCCCCACCCACCTAGGTCATCACAGAGCAGCAAGCTGAGCTCCCTGTGCTATACAGCAGCTTCCCACTAGCTATCTATTTTACACACGGTATTGTATATATGTCAGTCCTAATCTCCCAGTTCGTCTCACTCTCCCTTTCCCTGCTGTGTCCACATGTCCGTTCCCTTTTAAATGGAAAAACTATTTGAAGTCAAATTTATTGCATAATATAAGTAGTTTGTTTTTGATACCACTTGGATTCCATTCATGTACCCAAGTAGCTTGGAACATTTATTTGCTGAATTTTTTCGAGTAAAGCTACCATAAGTTTTCATTTTTCAATTAAGCAAGCACCAATAATAGAAATGAATATTCTTCAGTCTCAAAAGTAATAATGAGAGAAAATATGGAGAGATAGAATAAGGGAAGAAAGCTCAAGAGTGAGAAAGAAGGAAGAGAAAGAGATAACCAAACAGTAAATTTGCTCAATAGATCTTTGAAAATTCCAAAAGATACCAGATTGCTTATGGGGGAAAATGTATAAAATTCTGACTTAAAAAGTCTTCAGTAAACCTCAGGTTTCGATTAAAAGGGTCTTATAATCTTTCCGTTTTATGTGCTCATATTCAGCACAGCTCTTTAGAGAAGTACTCCTCCTTTGGATAAAATACCATGTTCACTTTCAAAGACTTCATCTCTTATGTTGAAAAGATGATGTTTTAATCAGCTCGCATACTTCCACTTTGACAAAACTTGAATCTGTAAACTTACAGAATCACAGCTCCCCATAAGATAGCAGTACTTCACTGGAAATGGCTTAAAATAAAAACCTGTTGTGCTGAAAAGAAAGCAATTTACAAACAGCTTTATCTTTATATTTCAAAATTCTTCTGAGTTGAAAACACTCAGTTTTTCATATGTGCAAATCAGTATCTTCCAAAAGTTTCCATGAATGTGAAATATCCCTTTCTTCATAGAATACAAAATGCTTAATTCTTCTCTTCTATTCACTTCATGGTCTCAGTTCATCATGCTTTCTTGTTTATGATATCCATTTACTAAAATTATTCCTGTCATTTTATCCAGTTGATAAATATTGTCAAGGTAATTATTAACTGTATATTTCTTTACTCAGCTAACTGGCCTTATTATTAAACCTCACACTCTAAAAACTAATTGTATGTAAAGCCAACGGGCTGCATGTTTAAGAATTTTAATTACTTTTCGATATCACTTTGTATTCTGCACCTAACAGCCAGGTAACACAGCTTCTACAATGATAAGCGGTTTAATTAGAAAGCTAAGATAAGAAAAATGCCTTTTACATTAACGAATTTGTTCATGCCAGTCACGTGATAACTTGGACTCATCTTTTCTTGCAGAATTTTAAAATGTAAAACGTTAATATTAGGTGAACCTTACTTCCTAATAGTCTAGCAAAGGCTTTGTTAATATGTCATTGGTTCTTTCTCTTTTGTATATTTAGACAGTACAGTTGTAATTAGATTGCAAAACTGAGCCTGCCTTTAATCTTTGTGCCAGGCCAAACAAACAAGTTCTTTCTCACACTCCTAACCTGGCACGAGAATCACAAATGTAAGTAGACGCAAAGTAGACGCAGATGTAATCTGTGCGCTGCCAATAGCATGCCTGCCCTTTCCACAAACTGTCTCAGAGGACAGCCATTGATTTCCTAGTTATTATGAACATGAAATTATTGAATGACAGATGATAGAGTGTTAGGTCCTACAAGTATTTTCCCAAATGGGTTATCTAGCCAGGGTTGCCATGGTAACTCTGCTATTTGACAGACCTTCCCACAAAGAACCCTTTGCTCAGAATTCAGCATCAAATAGCTCTCCGCTTACTACAGGCTCCTGTTATACCACAGAACTTAGAAGCTTTCATATAAAGAAAAGAAGGATTTTCTTGCTGCGTGAGTCTACTCTGGTCCAAAGTACTAACCTAAAACCAAGCTGAGATATTTTAGCCCAGTTTTTTTTCCCAAGTGGATGAGGACTTTGCCAAGGGCTGGACACTGTACCATTAACAAAGGCAGTGTTAATTCACAGAAGATAAATTAATGGTTCTGAGAATACAGGGTCCATGGGGAATATAAGTTCTGCATCACAACACACAACTCATTAGGAGGAACGAGGCTCACAAATCAGGCAGTGTTGCATCATCTAAAGGTTGTAGCATTTCTTGTCAGTGCAATATTCACACTGTGAAGACAGAGTAGGGGTTGCATTTTTCTCTTTTATTTTTTTGTTGTCACACATACATAAAATAAAATAACATTTTCAAATGAAAATAGTCTTTTTAAAGAAAATGTTTTAAAAGGTAATATTTCTAGTTGACGTGTCTCTTCTTAACTTTTGGCTTCACACTCGGCATTTTGGCCATGAGAGGTTTACATGCTGGTATTTTTAAGATGAGTTACCTGGGGTGAGTGTAAAACCATAATTTCATATCAAAACAACAAACTAAGGACATCATAATAGCTTGGTCAAGATGAAGGGAGCTACCCTGCTGCCCCAAGTAAACTTTGATTTTTTTCTTTTCAACTGCTTCATTTCCTCATTTTCTTTTCTTCTTGCTAAATATAACTTTGCTCTCAAAAGACATTCTGGAAATGCAGAGCTTTAGTATTCTTACTCAGGAATACTCTGTGAGACTTATCTAACACTTGTATTTTAGTTTTTCTGAAGAATGTATCATCACTCAAAGGGAACAGCAGTTAGATTGAATTTTACATCCATTCAATGTTTTATAGGTGAAATTCCACAGGAATGGATACCAAAGATCACATTCTTCACATGTAGTAGCAGCTCATCTTCAAGTTACTATCCAAATTCTCCAGAGATGCCCAACACTGGTTTTATGACATTTTATAATCTTAAGGAGAGAGATCCAAAACAAAACTAATTTTAATTCATCTTAAGCTAAGAAAAAATGCCACATTCAACATTTTTTTCCTATATGGAGGAAACTTAAGCAAGTAATGATAGCATGTCATGTTTCTGATCATTTCGTACTAATTAGTTTTAATCAAATTTATTAATCTACAGTAGAGATTTAAAATAAAACAGAAGTCTAAATAAACCACAATTTAGGCAAATTCTTTGCTATTACAAATTTCAATTAACCTGAATCACAGGAAATTCAATTTTTTATTTGTACATGCTGATAACAAACAAATCTCTCTCTCTACAGATTTCTACTCAGAGCTCCAAACCAAAATAGCCAATGGTCTACTGGGTGTTTCTATTGGGATTTCTACTGGGATGACCAAAAAGGCACTTCAAATTTAATATGTTCCATCTTGAACTCATTGAATTAATTGAATTTCTCTTCCTTGCCCTTACCATTTCCCTATACCAAGAGCTGTCTTCTATACTACAAAATGGTAGGTTTATAATACGATGACTATTGTATTTTGTTGCATTTTATTTGCTTTGGTTTATCTGAAAATTGTGATAACTCTCAGAAGATGGAGAAAACAAAGTTTTTCTATGTGTAGAGCTGGTGGGGTTTGGGCTGGTACACGAATACGTCAAAGAGGTTAAATCCTGGCCTTTCACAGTATGCAATCAATAGATTTCCCCCAAGATTGAAAAACCAACGTGTAGCAATATAAGCAAAGTATTTAGGAACATGGGGGTAAATGTCAGAAGAAATGTGTAGAGGTCTTGAATGTGGGGATGAGATAGACAATGGGACTCCTTTTTTTCACTACAAACCTTGTCATATATTTCAATTTTTTAGCCATAAACATGTACTTTGAAAGAAATAAAACCCATCTTTTTTAAACCTAAAAAAAAGGTAACACCATTCACCCAACTGCCCATCCTAGAACTGGGGTGTCATCTGTGTTACCTTTCCTTGCCTCACTCTCTACATTCAATCAGTTACCAAGTACTATTCATACCATCAAATTAAAATCTCTCATATTGCTCAATTCTTCTATCCTAGTCCAAGGTCTTCATGATCTTTCCTAGATCATGGTAGATCATGATAGACTCACTCTCACTGTCCAATACAGACTCTATAAGGCAACCAAATTAATCTTTATAAAGTATACACAGTTTAACCATCTTAAACAGCATGCAAGACCATTCACGATCCAAATTTCACTAACATTTCAGTCTTATTCTTGGTCACTTCAGGATGTATTTCCTCTAAACTCTGGTAAGATTGAACTTTTTTGTGTGTGTGTGGAAAATCATATATTTGACAAGGTCTAGTATCTAGAATATATAAAGGGCACTTACAACTCAACAACAAAAAGATAAAACAACTCAACTTAAAAGGGCAAAGGACTGGAATAGACATTTCTCCAAAGTAGACATATGAGTGGCTAATTGAACTATTTTTTAGGTTCCTAATTAGTACATGAGTTCTTTTGCCTCCAAGTCTTTTCATGTATTGTTTTCTTTGTGGTGTAGGATATTTTAAAATATCAAAATATTCTTTGCATACTCAAGAGTTTGAATACTCTTGAGTTCTTTGCATACTCAACCCCTTGTACTTCTTTGTTACCCCCACCTTTCAGTTAATGTGGAGAACTCCCTTTTTTTTATTCTAGGAAGGAATGATACAGTAGTAGGTCAAGAAGTTGAAAAAAAAATTAAAGAATACATTCTTGCCATTTAAATTTCAAAAGTTTAATCTTGGGGATGTGACAGACAGTAAACAGGGGGGAAAAATCATAAACTAGACAATCCATTTTAAGAGAATTCTTTGAAGAGCAGCAGAGAAGTAAATGAAAGAGAGCTACACCTGAAATGGTCCATCACATTGAATGAGGATATTAGGAACGATGACTCACCTAAACTGTCAACTGAAAACTAGGTCAGAATGAGGAGTGCTCAGCAGATAATAGGTAGATAGAAGAACACATGGAAGGAAAGATCCGATACCACTTTCTATTTTTCAGTTTTATTGAAATATAATTGACAAATAAAATTGTAAGATATTTAAAGTGTACATGATGATTTAAATATGTATACATTATGAAAGGATTTCCCGCATCAAGTTAATTAACACATCTATCACCTCACATATTTACCGTTTAAAAATCTTCTTTGGTGAGAACATTTAAGTTTTATTCTCAACAAATTTCAATTAAATATTACAAACCATAGTCACCATGTTATACGTTAGATCCTGAGACTTTGTTCATCTTAGAGCTTAAAGTTTGTACTATTTTACCAAATTCTTTCTATCTCCCTCACTCCCCCATCCCCTGGCAACTGTTTTTCTACTCTCTGTTTCTATGAGCTGGATTTTGTCTTTAGATTCCATGTGTAAGTGATACCATGCATTATTTATCTTTTTCTGTCTGGCTTATTTCAGTTAGCATAATGCCCTCCAGGTTCATCCATATTGTGGCAAATGAAAGGATTTCTTTCTTTTTAAAGGCTGAGTAATATCCCTGTGTGTGTCTATCTACATATCTATCTGTCTGTCTATCTATGTATCTACCTAATCTATCTCACATTTTCTTGATCCATTCATCCATTGACGGACACTTAGGTTGTTTCCATACCTTGGTTATTGTGAATAATGCTGTAATGGGCAAAGATAAGTAATACATAAGATACTGACCCTGCCCTCAAAGGGCTTAGTATTTTCTGTTAATGTTTTTCTTATACAAAATAGAAAATAATCTTTTCATCTCTGATTAATCCCTGGTGATCAAAATCATCGACAATTCTGATTTTTGAGAGAGTATTAGTGCTAAATAAATTCAAATACTTTTGATGCCCCAGGGTGAGAGGAATGGGAAGAAGTTAGGACTGTAGTAATAAGGGAGGGGCCCATCCACTTGGCATAAGACTTATATACTGACCTCAAGGGACGCAGAGAATTTTTTACATGAGAGAGATAGGAGGAATAGCCCCATAGTTGAAGGGCACAAAATGTGCAAGGGCCCTGAGGAATTTAAGGTTTCAAAAAGTGAAGAGGGTGGACTGTTTCTGGCTGAAGCATAGTTTGGGAAGAACTTTAGGAGATTAGATTTAAGATGAAAATCAGAGACAGAGTCATTTTGTGATAGCCTATAGACTTCGGACTTCATCTTGCAGATAATGCGGTCAGTATTAAGGAAAGTAGCATGCTTGGGTTTATGCAGGCAAGGAGAAATTCTTGCCATACTGAAGAGACTGGAGGACATAATCCATAAAGAGGCTATTAGAACAAGCTAGATAAGGTATGAGGAGAGCCTGCCTAACAGTGGGGAGTGGGAGTGGCAAAGAGGGGATGGATTTAAGAAGCCCTGTGAAGGCAACAATCTGTCTCAGTAAAGAAAGCTGAGTCAAAGGAGAAAGAAGCTGAGGGACAGTCTGAGATTTCTGATGGGATGACTAATGGACAGTGAATGCATGTAAAGAAAGAATTTTGTAAGTTACACATTCATAATAAAACTAATCAGTTTAGCACATGGCACAATATAAGGGCAAGTTAAAGAAACAACTGAAACATGTTTATTACAGATGTTAGAGAAACTGATGTTATTACCACTAGCTACTGGAGAGAAGCCTTCCATTTCAAACAGCTTCCCTTAGTTCTCAGTAGACATTCATGAAATGTTTCCTGAATAAGGGAAATTGTATATTTATTTGTTTGGCTATAAGCATGCAAAGTGTTAAGTTGATGACAATCTATGGCTTCATCGACATTTTAAATTTATCTAGCAAGCAGATCCAAGTAATTATAAGGACAAACTTTTATCATTTACATAGAAAATCTGAATTGCCAGTAAGTGGATTTTTGCTACACCCAAAGCACATTATGGCTAGCTACCTTTTTCAAGTGTACACATTTAAGTCCTTAGGAAGAATTTTTTTAAATGCTTATATCCTAAATAAATGTGAAAGCTAACTCTACTATAGAATCCAGAATCTCAAAAATTCAATAAAAAAGAAGCCTAATTACAGTCAGGTTTAGGTCTACCTCAAAAACATAAAAGATATAGATGCGAGTAAATCAAAGAAGGCATAATTTTAACCAAGAAGCTATATTTCTTCAGAACTATTTTAGCTTCTCAGACAGTTTTATTAAAAAATCGTTTTATACTACTTGTAAAGGAACATCTGTTCCTAAAGACACTTTTATAGAACAGGTCTTAATGAAATTATTTTTCAGTGAGGATTAGTTTAGATTTCACTGTAAGAAAGGATAAAATGATGCACTAGGGAAGTTTTATGAAGTTATCTCTCCCTGGCTACACCCCTCCCTCACCCCCCATCTCTACCTCTGGTTGAAAGCTGTAAACATTTTAGGGCTGTGTGACAGTCCCAGAACAAAACAGAACATATTATAATATATTTTCAAACGGAAAAAACCCCCCAAAAAACCCATGAGGTCTTAATTTCTAAAGTATGCCTTCTGCCCAGAGCACACCCTTGACAGTTTCTCGAAAGTATTGCAAATCACTTAAGACCAATTATTCAGATTTAGATGACTCTGAAGGCTCATCAGAAGAGTGTTAGTCAACTATTTCACATGAAGGCCAATTACATGTTTTCTATATCATTCCCTGACTACCCACTAAAATTTTGCTGATATTAGCCTATCCAAAATGCCTTTCTGGGACTTAGGTACCAACAGTGTCTATTACAAAATTCATCTATGGTTTCTGTCAGATTTAAGTTAAATGCACAGCAGGGGGAAAAATAGCTGCCAGAAAACAGCAGATTCAGTAGATATAGAAACAAAGAGAATGTATCTGTGTATTGCTCTCAGAGTCTTGCCACCAGAACCTGAGTTATCTGATAACAGCTTCATAACTGAAGGCTGCTCCAATATCCCTTTAGAGAAGTTGCACAATAGCTCCAGTTTAAAAGAGAGTGCCATTTTACATATGAAGCTGGCACAGGGGGCCAGGACCTTCTATTCCTCTGCCCTGCCTCACCTCCTCCTCTTTGCCGTGTCCTTTTAGGATGCACGGAATCTGCATTTTTAGGCTAAGGGAGCTGAAGCATCTACCCAAACAGGAATAAATGGATTTTACCCTAAAACTGAAAGGCCCACGGAACAATTAAGAAAGGAATGCAAGGGGGAACTTATTGCCTTTTTTCCTCTTCTGTTGATATTAATATCGTGTATCACCATGGGTTGGAATAATTTTAAAACCTACAGATCCGTAAAAATTTAAGTGTATAGCATTGAAAAAAACCGGGAAGATGACTGTCAAAAGTTAGTAAAATAGGCAGAAGAAATAAGAAACAGGATAAAGGGACACAATTTACCATTTGAATTTTGATATTCTTTTATCATTCTTATGTGAGCCTACGTTTTTACATTATAACATCTGTTAACAGTAATTTTTTTTTTTAATGATGATAGTTTTTTCTTTCTTCTTTTTACATACCTTGGTCAGTTTTATTTTTGACAATCAAACAGCATTATTTGTGTACTAAAAACAATTCATAAGTTTTAACAGATCAAATAAAATATCAGTATTCTTGTATATACTGATATATATTATGTATATTACATAACATATATACTATATATAATACTATTATAGTAGATATATTATATATACTAGTACATATAATAAACACTATTTTTGCACCTTTCTTGTTTTCTACTTTTTCCTAAGACCTGATGACTCAAAACATTAAACATAATGCAAATAAGGAAAAATACTGAAAGAGTTTGTCTTTGCAACTGCTTGTTTTATAGCTCAGAATGTTTTATGGATACATTGGTGCAGATGAGATGAAAATAGTCTCTTTGAGTTTAACCTAATAAAATTACTTTAGAATTAGGACAGTAAAGGAAGATTCTCAAACTAGTTAAGTCAACTTTCATGCAACCAAAAAATACTTACTGAGTACCTTATGCGTCAGACACTGTTGTAATTTCTGAAATAAATACTTTCATATTGTAATTTACTTGTATGAAATAAATGGGGAGAAAACTCTATATCTTTGAATTTCTAACCCCCTGGGAAATTGACTAGGCTTCAATTTCAATATAAATTAAACTAGTATATAACATTCGATATTTGACAAAAGCACAAAAAGTTTACTAACTGGAAGTTATACAAAAGTTATAGCTTATGGCATTTGTAAGTCACTATAATTCTTGATTCAAATTAGAACAGCTCAAGACATCATGCATCTTTTTGTTATGATTTGATCTGTTCATTACTTCACATGGTGGTCTAAGATTTTCTTAGAAAAGGAACAACAGATCTAGGTTCTTCCTATTTCTCTCCCTTTACTTCCTTCCCAAATTTGAAAGTTATTTTTCTCCAATCACTGACTTCACATATACTTTGTCCCACTATCCCACCCTTTATGACACCTTCAGCAAATCCTGTAGTTTCCCAGTCACCTTCTGTTATTAAAAGTTCTATCTGACCTAATTTAAATCTCTAGTCTCATGACTGCTTAACTCACTCTTTCTTGATGCCAGCCAGACTTGGGACCTGGGGCGACCTGTTTTGGGAAGCAAAGGGTTTCGCCAACATGGGTATATTTTAAAATTCAGTGTCATATTAAGAACAGAGGAGTAATAGTGTTGATAATAAAACCCAAAATTCACAGATCATATCTTATGTACCAGGTACTTTGCTAGAAGAATTATATTTATACCTCCACTCTTTACATCATCTCTGAGGCACAGACATGGTTAATAACATGCCCAAGGTCACCCAGCTAGTTGGCAGCTGAGTTAGGATTTGAATTTGAGTATTTATGGTTCTAAAGCTTGTGTTTTTTTTTTTTTTACCATATACGTCTTTTCTCTAAGTGGCCATTTTGTGTACCGTTTAACCATAAGATACAGTCCAAAGGGACAGAATAACTTATATTCATGTAATAAAGGAGTAAAAAGAGAATATAAGTGGCTTATAAAATAAACTACCACTTTTTAATAATAATCGAATAAAGACACAGACCTACTAGAGAATGGAATTGAGGATATGGGGAGGGGGAAGGGTAAGCTGTGACAAAGCAAGAGAGAGGCATGGACATATATACACTACCAAACGTAAGGTACATAGCTAGTGGGAAGCAGCCACATAGCACAGGGAGACCAGCTCGGTGCTTTGTGACTGCCTGGAGGGGTGGGATAGGGAGGGTGGGAGGGAGGGAGATGCGAGAGGGAAGAGATATGGGAACATATGTATATGTATAACTGATTCACTTTGTTATAAAGCAGGAACTAACACACCATTGTAAAGAAATTATACTTCAATAAAGATGTGAAAAAAGAATAATCAAATTTCTGTAAGGGCATAGAGATCAATATATAATAGCAGAATTTTAAAATGTCCGTCAGCTAAAGTTGTTTTGGTTTTTAAGAGTGGCAGTAACATGGAAAACAAAATGCAGGTTCTTCAAGTTTCTCTGGCACTTTCTCAAAACTGAATCTATTAAAAATTACTGAATTCTAAAATAATTAAACACAGCATTTTTCCCGCAGCTTGACTTGTCAATCCTATTAGACCAAAGTCTAATTAAGAGCAGAAAAGTGGTTATTTTATCTGCCAAATGAAAATAATTTAGTGCAAGTTAATAAGGGTTGGCTTATTATTGATTGGCCATTTTGATTCCAGCTTGTTATAATAGTAGAAATTGCTTTCAGAAGATATACTCATTTTGCCAGTCATTTATAAGCATGGAACAAAGAAAGAATCCTTTGTTGTGCCTATTTGGGGATTGAAAATAGGATGAAGATACAGTAGAGTACAAAGCTAAACACACCCTTAGAAATCACAACCTTATCTAAGGTGAAGGAAGAAGAAAGATAATAAAGTGATTCAAATGTTTCTTGAGTTTGTTATTTTACCACAAAGTCATTCAATTAACAAAATTAAATATGAGAGTGATTTAAAAGTAGAACTTGCCAAAAAAAAGGTACTTTAAAACAAGCATTTATTGCTTACTAGTAGAATGTATATACCTGTCAAATTACACATGCCACTTTAAAACTGCCTCACATGAGCAAAAGCGTAAAAACTAATTATCATATAAACTGTATTTGTGCAGTTTTTATTGATATTACACTGTAATGATTTCTAATTAGTATGCTTCATAAAATAACATTAGTAAGACTGACCCTCAAACTTACTCTCAATTACCTGACTTTCTCACTGAGCACTCTATTTTGTAACTGTTTTAAAATATGTCCTAGATTCTCTAGGATAGCATATGAATAGACAATGGAAAATGCCATGGACATAAAGAACTTTTTCATTTACTTACAAAGGCGAGCTGGGAAGTAGATCTTCCCCAGGACAGCTTTCTGATGACACTGCAGCCCTGCCAACTCCATGACTGTAATCTCACAAGAGACTTTGGGCCAGAAAACAGCCAGCTATGTTGCTTCTGAATTCTTGACCCACAAAGACTGTAAGATAATAAATGTTTGTTGTTTTTTCTTTTAGGTCTCTTTAGAATTTATTTATTTTTTTTTGTTTGTTGTTTTTAACTGATAAGATCTGGGGTTTTTAAAAATAAATTCATTTATTTTATTTATCTTTGGCTGTGTTGGGTCTTCATTGCTCCGTGTGAGCTTTCTCTAGTTGAGGCGAGCGGGGGCTACTCTTCGTTGTGGTGCACGTGCTTCTCATTGCGGTGGCTTCTCTTGTTGTGGAGCAAGGGCTCTAGGCATGTGGGCTTCAGTAGTTGTGGTGTGTGTGCTTCAGCAGTTGTGGCACACGGGCTTACTTGCTCTGCGGCATGTGGAATCTTCCCGGACACAGGGCTTGAACCCTCGTCCCCTGCATTGGCAGGCAAATTCTCAACCACTGTGCAACACCAGGGAAGTCCCTAGATTTGGTATTTTTTTACATAACAATAGAAAACTAATACAGATTTTGGTGCCTGGAGGTGGAGTGCTGCCATGAAAAGCAAACTCAAATGTGGAGGCAGCACTGAGACCATGCAGTGAGCTTTTAGGAGGGTGTAGTAAGAGCCTAAAGTGCCTTAAAAAAACTGTCTCGTGGTGTTTGATAGGACTGTTGGGGAGGATTTGCAGCAAAGTAAAGTAAATGTTACTGGAAATTGGAGAAAAGGAGATCCTTGTTATGTAGTGGCAGTAAAGTGTAGCAACCCTGTTACCTTCAGTAGCGTGGAAATAAATGAATTATCTAATAAACTGGGTGGTCTAGTTAAAGGCATGTCCAGGCAAAGTGTTAAAGTTGCTTTCTGGTTTCTTATTCCCGCTTAGAGTAAATTGCAAAAGTATAAAGATGAACTAAAGGAAGGACTGTTAAAAGGAGATGGGAATTGATAGTTTTGAGAATTCTTACCATTTTCATATGGCACATGATACTAAAATTAAGAGAAGACTTCTGAGAAAAGATGAAATCCAGGGTACTGCCAAGAAAACCTGGTCCAAAGGTGAAGCAAAGGCTATCCCTGTGAGACATTGTCTCAATGTACTATTCAGTCAAGCAAAAGGCCTCTAAAAAGAGCAGGGATGTGCCCACTCTTCCAACTAAACAAGACTTCTAGCAAGGTTAAGGGTGTAGTTGTTCCTCAGTGTTCACAAAGTAGAGGAGGGTTTATCTCAAAGATAATTTTGAGTGTAGCTTTTGTCTAACAGAGTAGACACCAGTAAGATTCACAAAGTTTTGAAATAATTATATATTTGGATACATCATCAGCTTACACTGAAATGGACAGAGAGATAGCACAAAATGGAATATGACTTTTTGACCTCCAAAGTTCTGCTTGCTGGAATCAGGCAAAGAAAACTACTCAGCTGCAGCCATCTACTAACTTGCATGAAAAATGAAGGATGACTCAGAGCCCGAAAGTGGAGCTGAGAGCTATGAAGACTCATTCCCGATCTTGAGACCTAATCAAGGAACTTTGGAATTGCTATGGATCAGCGACTCCTTTATGTCGCCCATTTCCCCCATTTTTTGAACAGGAATGTCTATATCAGTTACCTGATACCTGTGATACTATTGTATTTTGGATGTGTGGGCAGCAGATAACTTGCCTCTTTAGTTTCATAGATCTACATATTGAGAGGAACTGTATTCAAGAAGCTTTGTTTAAGATCCATAGTGGAGGAGATTCATCCATACCTAGACTTGATTTAGATGATCAGATTCTGAATTTAGAGCTGTTGCTTTGAAGCACTTGGGGGGCCTTGGGAGAAGTGAGTGTATTTTGCTTGTGGGCGCAATGTGAATAAATTTACATCCAGAAAGTGGACTGTGGTGGTCACAAACATTTCTTGATACTCCTTCCTTCAAGAGGTGGAGTGTATTATACCTCCCCTTGGGTGTGGGCCGAATTTACTAATTCACTTCTAATGGGTGGAATATGGCAGAACTGATGCTATGCCACTCTTAAATTAGGTCACAAAAGACCATAGCTTCTGGTTTGGGTGCATCTCAATCTCTCTCTCTCTTTTTCAGATCACTGCTCTGGGGGAAGTCAGCGGACACATCATGAAGTCACTCAGGCAACCTGTAGCGAAGCCCACTGGTAAGGAAGTGAAGTGCTTGGTCATCAGTCAGTGAGGAGCTAAGGCCTGCCAACAACCATGTGAGTGACATTGGAAGCAAAACCTCCCGAGTTCAGTCTTCAGGTGAGACTGCAGCTTTGGCCAAGAGCTTGGCTGCAATCTCAAGAGACCCCAAACCAGAATCAGGCAGCTAAAATGCTGCCCGATTCCTGACCTACAGAAAGAGTGAGAAAATAATGTTTGTAGCTTTAAGCTGCTACCTTTTGGAGAAATTTGTTGTTTAATAATAATAATAACAATAAAACAATACACTGCTCTTAGAAGGCAGAGACAGCATATTCAGGGATTTCTAAGTCAAGATTATATAAAGTCTTACAGCTTCCACTTATTCCTCTCAGAAGACTCACTCTTGGAACACTGTCTTTGGGAGTCTCCTGATCTGCTACATAAGAAATGTGGCTGCCCTAAAACTGTCACTGTAAAGATGCCACATGTAGGTCCCTGTTTATCAGTCCTAGCTGAGCCCAGCCACATGACCACTCCGGCTAAGGCACCAGACATGGGAGTGAAGTGGTCTTAGGTCCTCCAGATCAGCCCATCTTTCAGCCAGATATCACTACATAATCTTAGTTAACCCAATAGAAAGAGAACATTCACTCTTCAGGCCTTGCCTGAATTCTTAGCCCAGCAAAATCATGACATATAATTTAATGGTTGCTGTGGTAAGCCACTAAGTTGGGGGGACTTATTATATAACTACCTGTATAGTTACCATTTCTATTCTAGGATAAGCATTCGCTTACACAGCGACACATAATCAGAAAAGCCACCATTTCCATACCAGAAAAGCTCCAAACACTTTGCTGAGCTCCTAGACCCTTGGAAGCCCACTTTTCTTTTTTCTTTTATTTGCGGTATGCGGGCCTGTCACTGCTGTGGCCTCTCCCGTTGCGGAGCACAGGCTCCGGACGCGCAGGCTCAGTGGCCATGGCTCACGGGCCCAGCCACTCCGCGGCATGTGGGATCTTCCCAGACCGGGGCACGAACCCGTGTTCCCTGCATCGGCAGGCAGACTCTCAACCACTGCACCACCAGGGAAGCTCCCACTTTTCTTTTTTAATTAGGAGTAGGCATCCCACTATTCAGTTTTCCAAATATGTAATACTTACTACAACTATTTGGGTTACACCACAGTTACAAATAGCCATGACAACGAAGTAAGCCTTTTAAATGAATCTAATATGTTCATGCATTTACCCAACAAACAATTATTAGCCTCAGACCAATTATAGTGTTGAAAAGAAAATAATTGTTACATAACCATTACTTGTGCTAGGTGTTGTATACAACTACAAGAATCTAACATGATTTAAAAAGAGGGCAAAGTGCTACTTACTATATGGTAAATCCTATCAATTAAGGTAAGCACTCAGTGAAGGAACCAGAGAGGAGCTGAAAGGATTTAGTAGAATAGAGAGTGTTTTCATTCCACAGTTACTGGTGGTAAGGAGACCATTATCCTAGTATTATCACAGTAAATACACGATGCCCAGGGCACTGCAGGCACTCAATACATCTGAATGAATTTTGAATGAATGCATATAGCACATGCTAGTAGAATTCAGTGACTAAGTGTATTGCCTTGATTCTTGTTTACAGGCTAACTCTAAAGTTAGATAAAGGGATTTTTTTACACAATCCGTGCTACCTCATCTTGTGGTTTGGTGTTAAAGCCACAGCTAATAGTAAGCTGTTCTTTTGCAATTCCTGTAGCTCCATTAGGAATCTTGCTGAAAGAAATGGCCGGTAAAGGATAAGGCTCCAGTGTTCCTGGATTTTCTGACCATACGCCATTAATCTTACAACTATTCAATAGGTGATAGTTAGTTCTCTTTCTTGGTAACTTCCATGATGATTAGGATTTACGTAAAGGGAGGGCATTCTGGAAGGAATAATGGTGTGAACATAGATCCAACGAGAGGAACACACAGAGAACATTTGGGGAATAAGGAGGCTTTAGGTACAATGCATTTCAAATAGCTTTTGGTGAACCATTGGCAAGCTGTGCCATCAAGTTATTGTGATATAACCAGTCTTTGAAATGAAATATTGAAATAGAATAAAGTATCAAAGAGCATCACAGAAAATAGGAGTAGATCTTTTAAAAATAATATTTAAGTTGTGGGTGTATGATATATCTCTGTGTATACTGAGTCCCAGTGAATAATCTTTTCCTTCTCTGGGTCATGATCAAAGTAGTTTGAGAACCACTGTCCTAGGAGAACATCAGCAGAAGCTACTGGGGGATCTGGAATTACGGAACCAAAGCTTTTATTCTACTCTTTAATCAAAGCAAATCCTTCAGGACATATTCATGATTTAATTCATCCCTAAGCATTAAATTCTCAAGAATTCTGATATCAGTACATTTTATATGGCCTAATTTTATTAAGAATCACAAAATACATGTTTCTTTATTTTAGTGGATACAAGATCTATAACATAAAGCTATACTCTAACTTTCCCATTTTTTCAATTTTTACATATTCTCCCTAAAGCCCTGTGCTACTATAAAAGATATAATATGATTTGAAACAAACATCACTCCAGGGCTTCCTCATCTTCATCACTTGTTGGTTTTTGACCTTGACACTTATTCAATTAGAAGTGACTCACCCATCATGCACTCCTTTGCTAAAGTCAGCCTCTTCACACCAAGGAGAAAGCTATTCAGTTAGTAAAGATTTTTCAATGAACCCAGGGCCAAAAAAAAAAAAAAAATCTTACAATGTTAGGGCTTATAAACTAGTGATTGGGGGAGGGGTCCATTTCCCAGATGCTACCATTCCTCCCAGTGTTATGACACTCAGTGAATTGATGTTATCAGGAGGGTCCACAAATAATCTGCAGGCAAATAAATTGCTTCAAAATGTCCCAGATTGTGAGGTTACTTAATCTGTTCCCTGACGTGTGTCTCAAGTACGTAAGGTGGCTCAAGCCCTTCTCAGTTATCGTGTCAGTTCTCCCTTGGTCTCAGAATACAGGTGAGCAAAACGTCCACCTCACATACCATACAGTAAGCTGGGAGAGAGGAGGACTTGTTAAGATTGTCAAGTACCATTCACAAATTTATGCCTGTGGAGTTGTTCCCCCTGGAAGGGAACCAAATAAGTCATGCTTTTTGAAAATTGCTTATGACAGCTTTTCAGTCTGCTTTAGGCTGGCTCTCCGTGGTGATTTGTATTTTCATATACTGCTCATACATTAAAAAATTTACACCTGTCAGGTACTGACAGAGTGCCTCCATCCCTAACCATTTTCAGCGGGGGAATGCTTTGCTTCCAGACATTATCCAAATAAGTTTCTATCAAGAGTGAGGGTGACATAACAGGTGAAGTCATAAGAAATATGAAGCATATAAGTATGGAATTTTAATAAGAAACCAAGTCTTTGGAATTTTTGAAGGGATGGAAGTTGCAATAGTCCTAGGACATTTGAAATTGTACATCCAGTTATGGGCTGATAGTGGGGAACAACCATAATTGTAACTACAGTGTAGAACTTGCAAAGTTTGTTTTATTGTTCATGATGGAATCATATTTCCTCTCTGCATCTGTGACTTACGTTTAGCATTAGAAAAAATAAGACTGTCCATGGTATCTTCTTCTTTTGTTTTAAAATAAATGACAATAAATACTATTGTCAAGCTGTTCGTGTCAGTTATTTGGTTTTACTGGCTTCTGAAATTGCTTACACCACAGGGGCTTGTAAATTTTCACTGACTGTAGACCACTCTTATATTATTCTTATCAAACAACTTACTGGGAGATAAGAGTATCCCAAGTATCAAAGGGATAATGACATGTTACTTAGCCCAATTATAAGGATGTGTGTGGTCTGAGCCCCATGAATGATCAGTTTGGAAATATGAAAAAAGCTTTTCCTTTTTTGGCTCAGAAATTCTTAACAATCCCCAGTTTACCAGCCAAAAATATCTATTTTTCTTAGAGAGTGTAGGGCACAATTCTTTGACAGAATGTACTTTTTATTTCTTAAATGCTGTAGGAGCAATGTTATGATCTTGTCTGGCATCAAATAGGCACTATTGACTGACTGACTGACTGACTGACTGAATCAATCAATCAATCAATGTAAGATGCATAATGATGCTCTAAAGCAATCACGTGTATGTTGCATGACAAGAACACTTACCAGGCAGGATTTTAGGTGCTTAGTTATATCACATCACCTTTAGTCTTCCTGAAACTTTTGGAGCTGAATGTTGCTATTACTTCTAGTATTACTATTTCCCTTTTTTAGGTGAGAAAATTGAGTTTGATGTATGATTCTAATCCACTTTAGCAGTCCCTGTTCTCTTTACCTTTACTATAAACTATTTTAGGTGCTAAGGAAAAGTCCCTCAAGCCAAGAAATAAGGGTCAACCGTTGTAATAAACAGTAGCTAGGATGAGCTGTCTTCAGAAGTAACTTACTCCAAGAGCAAGGACATAAGGGCCCCTCCAAGACTAATTTTACACAGTTAGAAAAATAAATTTAACAACTTAAAATTATCCAGAACTATTAAATTCTCTCTGAAGACAGTATTAATTTCACCTATATTGAATCAAAAACTAGGAAGTCTCCAAAAGAAAGTTTTTGGCAGTGTTAAATCCAGCCTTGTTAAAGGGAGAAAAATACTGTCAGTAGAAGATTACTTCTGGGGTTAATAAAATTGTTTATGCTGGTGTGAGTGGCACAGGAAATGCTTACCATATCTTTCCACAGCTTGGAAAAACTATTCCTTAAAACTGTCCCCATGCTGAAACTGATATTAATAACTTAAAATTCTGATTCTTCCATCAACTTGAAACACTCTGTTTATTAAGGGACCCTCCCAGGAGGTACTTTGATGACCGGAAATTGAGTACCCCATTTCATAAAAAGACTTTTCCATGCATCTCCAATATCCTTCAGAAAATAAAGTAACATCTTGGTGAATGTATCAGTCGTTTTTAAAACTGAGCCAGCAGTAATCAACTCAATATATTCTAGGCAAAATTAAAGTCTATGAGGAGATATTTACCTATAATACAACACAACAAATATTATAATACAAACATGTACAAAGTAATAGCAAACACTGATAAAAGAATGGTTAATCCATGTGAAAAGAGACAATTTTATAGAGCAGGGATTATTTGAGCTGATCTTGAAGGAAGAGAGGGAGTTTTCCCAGATCCTTTTGGGCTCCAAAGTTTTCTAGAATATGTATCTTTGCTAATCATGAAAACTCATTGTGACTTGGTGCTTATGAATGCATTCTGAACGGTCATAAATATTTCAGTTGGTGCTTTAATCATAAAATATAGAGTGTTTATTTCTATCAGCTAACTACTTTAAAATGCTCAGTGTATTTTCAGAGCCCACTTTTCTGCCTTTTTCCCCTAGAGTGCCTCCACAGAACAGCTTTGCTGGAGTTATTTCCTAGGCAGAAGGGAGGAAAATTTCTGGAGTATCCACACGGCAAAAGATGAATAAATAGTGTGCTACAAATTTCCAAGCTGGGTGCCAAAAGTCCTCATTTGGTGCTGTAAAGAGCAGAAGGGCACAGATTGGCCTCACACATCTGAGGGTCTGAAGGCATAATCGGGTGCCTGAGGGGTCATATTTGAGGCTCAATGCATTACACTCAATGAGTTATAAAAATCACAACCTTAAAATGGAATTCACTTAGGTTGGACCTAAGTGAATATATTGTGCTCATTAACTGTCTTTCTGGGGGGAAACTCCAATGAGGAAAGATGAGAAGAAAAGCTTATGAATCACTTTTTTTTTGTTTGTTTACAAAATGACAACCGATAGAACAAGAAGAGTTTCATTCAATGTCAGGATAAATGCATTTGTTAGTAAATGAACTGTGTACTTTTTATTATTCTTTAGTGTTCGCCTTTTCTTAACATGATTTTGTGACATAAAGCTATAAATGAAGATATGAATTAAAAGGCCAGTTGTAGAAAAACATTGTTTGTATTAAAAAAAAAAAACAAAAAAACCCACAGTATATTTACACCTAAATTCCCCTATCTTTTGGGCCAGGCTCCCAAAAACCTGCCAAATAATACAACAGAAAAAGTACACTTTTGAAAAGTAAAGAGACTGTTGATACTCCCTATGTGAACTTTACCAGGTAATTTAAAGTCTCACTATTCTCTTCTGTATAAGGACTAAGCCTAATTTGCAAGGTAGGTCTCCAAGAACAATCAAGATTTTGGTGAGAATATGGACTGGCCTTTAATAAATATTTGACAAATGAATGAAAGAACCTTCTGTTTCAGCAAAACTCAATGAGGTTCTCTTCCCTGAATTTGCAATTCCTTACCTCGGTTGCCCATTTCCTTGTGCCATTCTTTAGTCAATGCATAGGAGATTAGAGCAGGGAGCATCTACCACTAACTAGCTGTGTGATGATAATCAAGTTGCTTAACTTCTCTAGGTCTTAAATTTTATCATTTGTAAAAGATAGATAGTTATATTCAATGAGTGAGTACATGTAAAGCATTGAGAATTGTGCTTTGGACATTTGGTTTACTTAATTTTAAAACAGTATAAAAAAGTAAAGACCAGCATTCTGAAATTAGATTTAAAATAAATAAGAATCCAGCTATATATTGTTTAGAACATACACTTAAAGACTCAATGATATAAGAAGTTTGACTGAAAAGGAAATAATAAAGAGATATGAGTGAAATAAAAACTGAAAGGGAACTGATACAACAGTATTGATTGTGTACAAAATAGACTTTAAAGTAAAAGGTCATTAACAAAAAAGGGCAATTTGATTTATAAATTAAATGAACAGTGCAAGAGTAAAAGGTAACCATATTGATCATATGTGCACTTAACCACATCTCCTCACGAGGCATAAAGGAAAATTTTAAGGGAATTGCAAGGAAGAATTAATAAATCCACAATCATACTGTAAGACCTTACCATACCATTCTAAGAAACTGAAAACAGACAGAGAAGTAGGGTGAATAATACAAAGCAGAATTACATAATTAACAAGCTTGAGCTACCATATGTGTGTGCATATTAGTGCATGTGTATGTGTGAATGTACACGTGTATATATATGAATATGCATGTATATTATATACACATACACACATATTTACGCTCACATGTACACAAATGAGAAGGAAAAAGAAATAACTTTGTACCCCCAAACTATAGAAACATTCTTTTAAAACTTACTAAAAAAATCACAAATGATTATAAGTACATTACGTTCGTGATTAAGTAGCTATCAATAAATATAGACGAATCAACAGAGCATGCAACATGTTTTTTGACAAAAATGTGATAAATCTGAATGGGTGAGGGCACAATTCATAAGTTTGAGACATGAAAAGCATACTTCTTAAAACTTCATGATGAAGAAATAATTATAAAAAATTATAAATATTTGCTTGTCATAGCAATGACAATTCTGTATATTAAAGCATGTGGTATGCAGGTAATGCAGTATATAAAAGGAAATATATAGTCTAAAAGGCATATAAAGACAGCAGGGAAAAAGAAAGAAAAAGTAATACGGAATATGTATTTAACTTATGAATTAAGGAAAACACCACTAAGTAAACCTGAAAGAAACAGAATTAGTGGAAAATAAAGGGTAGAAATTATTGAAACAGGAAACAAATAAAGATTACAAGTATTCAATAAAAATAATATGAAGAGACTAGCAAAGAAGACAAACTGTTGATGATATTGGACTAGAAAAAAAGAAAAATACAGAGAGAATGGTAGAAAGGAAGATGGGGACATTCCTATTTGCAATTAATAGAGTAGTTATTTTACAAACACCAGTTCAGTATAGACATTGTAAATAGTGGACATATTCTTGAAGAAATGAAACTATGAATCACTTAGATTGGCTTAACAGCAAGTAGAAATGTTAACTAAGACTATAAAGATGAGAAAATCGAATCAGTAGGTAGGAAAAAACCCTCAAACATCACCAGCCCCAGTTTTACATGAGCATTTTTTTTTTTTTTTTTTTTTTTTTTACCAAAGATGGTAATCTCCATCTCTAACAAACTGGTACAGAAAATAGATAAATAGTCTAGTACAACCTGATACCAAAAGCAAGCCTGGACATTGGGATTGACATATATACACTAATACATATAAAATAGATAACTAGTAAGAACCTGCTGTATAAAAAATAATAAATAAAATTCAAGAAAAAAAAGCAAGCCTGGACATGCATAAAAAGTTATAGATTATGAACAAGTAGTGTCTACCCTTGAAATGCAAATTGATTTAACATTAGAATGATCTTTTAACATAATATCCACTATTAGCAAGTTAATATTGTAAAACTACATGCTAATTTCAATGGATAATAAAATTCTTTAAATAAAAATCAATGTTCATTTGTATTAAAAAATCTTTTAAAAAGAGGAAAAAACATAAGTTCCTTAGCTGTGAAAATAAACAGCACATATTTTTAGAATTAAAGTGTTGAAAGCTGAAAGGTTTTTCTTTAAAATCAAGAATAAAAAAGGGATGTTTGTCATTACTTTTGTAATTGTAAAGTATTTAACACTGCACTAGAAGCCCTAGCCAGTGCAGTAAAAAAGAAAAATATATGAGGGAAAATAATTGGAAAGGGAGAAACAAAAATCTCATTATTTGCAGACAGTATAATTTTATGAATGAAAAATCCAAAAGAATCTATAAATTCACAGATTATTAAAAGATTTCAGCAAAATTCATTGTATATAAAATCCATTTATGAAAATTATTCAGTGACCTGTGTTTAAGTTCTGGTTTCCACAAGTACAAGCTACTTTGGTCAGTGTGATTTCTGAGCATTTAACATAAACTCTTTGAACATGGATTCCTAACCTGAAATACCAAGATAATACAACTTCCCTTGAGGGTTGTGAAGATAAAATGAAGTCTTGTTTATAATATCTAGAAACATTATTTTCCATTCTCTACAAATTTCATATCATAGGCCATAATAAAGATAGAGTCATTAGATTACTCAATATCCTTTTTATATGACACGTTAATAATTATCTAACTACAAGAAAAGAATTATCTTTGCAGAAAATTTTCTCATAACAGGAAGTGAACACAATATAGGTAGTATTTTTTTAGCAAGAGACACTGATACTTGAAATCAGTTAGCTGGCTTTCTTTAAAGTCAAAATAGAAAGTTACCTGAGAGATTGGTAATTCAATCTGGAGTAACCTCTCTCAGTTATATAAATATATGCCATCTGGCTTCTATGTCCCAGAAAAACACCCAGGAAAAGGGGGCTCTACATTCTGGACAAGAGCAGCCCCTTGCCCTCAATTATATTACCATCCACCGGAGAGAGATGAGAAAATACAGAAGCACCTGGATGGAAAAGGTAAACAGCTCGCCTTCCTTTTTAAGGACTAATATTATTAAAATCTTTTGAATGGATTGAGATAATACAACTGAAATCTGCAGATAAGAAAGATGCCAAAAGCCTCTAAAGAAAACTTGCAGGTAAGGAAAGAAAGAAGGCTGGACCAGGCCCTGTGCTCAACTTCAAGGTGGTCTTGCACTGAGTTCTTTGAATAATAATTATAACAGCTAGTAGCCTCTGTTCTAAGTGTGTGAGTGTATGTGTATGCATATAACTCATTAGACCTCACCAAATACTTACCCTTGTAAAACTCATTGAGGAAGGTACGATATTCTAGCTGTCTCATGTAGCATGAGTCTGAAGCCCTTTCTTATCCTGTCTCTGGGTACTGTTGGTGTGCTTGGGGGGAAATGGTTGAGTTAGAAGCATAAACTCAAGAGTGGAAAGTGCTGGATGGAGTGAGACTACCTTTTCCAGGGAAGCCATTGTGTCCTGCACAGGGCTATGGACCGACAAGAATGTAACCACAGCTCTGGACAGGGAGACAACAAACCGTGCAGGTCCTGTTTTCAACAGTGACACCTTGTGGCAAACAGAAGTAAAAGCAGACAAATGGTGAGTGTGGATCTGACTCTTCAGGATCTCCCTTCCTCCCTCACCTTCTTTTTAAAAGTGGGATTGGGCTTTTTGATTTTTGTTTTTCTCAAGAGGAGAGAGAGAAAGTCGGAAACTGAGTGTCTTGTTTATTAGATCAGGAGGCAGTTTAAGTGCTTACAGTGACTATTAGAATATTATATTAGAATATTAGAAAAAGAAGGCACCTTACTTTTTCCCTGCACTATGGTGTGTACAGGTTTCTTCTGTTGTCTTAGCAAGCACAAACTCACTGCCAATTATGGTGAAACATTTCTCTCAATGGCTTGGTATCACTCATCCCTTCTGCCTCATGGACTTGCTTTGGGATTTTTTTTTCTTGTTTTTATTTGTTTTCAATACCCAAATAAGAGATTTTATATTATGATTTAATTTATTGGGTTGGCCAAAAAGTTCACTTGGGTTTTTCTGTAACATCCTACGGAAAAACCCGAATGAACTTTTGGGCCAACACAATAGTTTGTAGGTTCCTCAAATCCTCTTGAAAACAGGCAAGACATCTATTAAAAATAGTAAACTCTTCGGATTTTCCCACAGTGATAAGGAAAGGAAGACACATATTCACCATATTACATACACCCAAGCTATTTTATGTCAATAACAGCAAATTTTCATTTATTTTGTGAAAGCGTTCCTAAAAGACAAATAGAAAGAGGAAAAGGCACTGATGAGACACTGTGGAAGTTTACAGAGGCTTGCGAGCAAGTGTAGCATTTTTTACCAATAAATTCAAGATTCATATCTTAAGCAATGATGGACTTGAGTCTTCCTTATTTGAGACTCATGTGTACTCAGGGATGTAGGGGCAAAGTTGTACATAGGAACATAGAGGTGATTTGTGTGTGTCTACGCTTCTGCCTCTTCTCATCTTGCTGAGCTGAATTTGCATGCCCTCTAACCTAGGGAGAAATGGAGCTCAAATAGCTCCACATAGGTCTAAATCACCTTTCCCAGCACCATTCACGCTCCACGTCACCCCACCTTGACCTTACTGCATTCTGACCCACTCAGGCACATTTCAAATAATTCAGACTTATGCTAGAGCATTTTGAAAAGAAACATTTATTTCAAAAACAGTTCATAATTTCCTAATATCACAAAAGATATACATATATATAGTAATAATTGCAATGTAATTAAAAATTATAATAAATATTAAGGTAATTTTCTTATGGTAGTAAATACTGAAAGGGCTTATTGTCTTGTGCAGATGTTTAGAATTAACCTTTCTTTGCCTATCCTCTCTTCTCTATCAAACCCAGTAATACCCATTTTATTGCTAAAGTCTTACTAAGGAAACAGGTTACCTTGAAAAGGAAATACTATCGTATATTCCATTAAACACAGAAAAACTTAAAATTTCACATAAAAATAGGTTATCGAATTACATGGTAAATATGTCATTTGTTCATTGTCCAGTACACAATATATTTACAGGAAAATTACCAGGAACTTCTCAACTGTATCAGATCTCAACCTTATATTTAGATGCAGTCATATATTACTGCTGATAATGTGATGTCAGTGAATAGATTGGAATTTTTCACTGTCCTTTATCAAGATAAATTGTTCTGTCAATAGCAAATGGCTGGCAAGTATTAACACTGCACACGATATGACTTTTCATTCCCTGCAAAAATTGTATTTAATGTTTTTGCACAAAATCTATGGCCATGACTATCCTTATTACCTATTTAACTACCTTTTAAAAGGAGGATTTATTTCAGCAAATTAGGACCTGGGTAACAAGATGGTATCATGCATCATAAACTTTAAGTCAATACAAGGCAGGACACTTGCAGTTTGAATGTGAAAATACCTAGCTCTCATCTCTTGGTCATCCAATAGTATTAGCAATCTGTGTTGGGAGCAGCTGCTCAGAGCAGAACTTTATTTTGGCCTCCTTCCATCTACACTGCCACGGTGTCCCACAGTAGCAATTTGCTCATTGGCCTATTACTTTCAATAGGTATTCCAGTAATTGGCTATTTCACACTTGTAAGGCTTGAACTGGCAGAGAGCAAAGGCCAGGCAACCAGCCTGTCAGGGTCTAGCAAGCTGGTCGTTCATCAATTATAATCAGCTTTTACAAGAGTGAGTGAATCCTCAGAAACCTTGTTTGCTCTGATCAGTTTTGCTACTAGTATAATTTGACCACAAACTGAGCTGCCCTTATCTGAAGAATGAAAAAGTTGTCCTACAGTGACAAGCATGTTCGTTTATTCAGACCCCTGGAGAGACTGATTTGGGCTAAAAGGGGGAAGGGGAAGTTTTGATAATTCTGGGTTCCTTCTGTTTTTCTAACCACTTACTGTCTGTCACACAATACACTTTGCCAAAAAATAAACATTCAGAGGGCATCCACATAATTTATTTTTTAATGATAGATTATTCAAGAAGGCCTCATCAAGTTAAGAATTTGAGAGTTAAGTGTCTCAAAGGTGAGGTTCAATCTGGCCAAAGAGGTTGGTAGTTTTTGCAATCATATATTATTTTAGAAATATCTATTTAAAGGCAATTTAAAAATACACTGTAGTAGCAGAAATGATGTGTGCTTATGCATACTTAAGTTCTCAATGACCTGATTTAACATGATCTAAGATAAACTAGAAAAACGGTTTGCTAGAAACTTTGGGTCCATAACCGTAAATCAGCATGGGCCTCACTCACATTTAAAAATAGCAATTTTTCTCTTGTTAGCCATTCCCAATATCTTCTGCTATTTCTCATATCACTGAGCTCTAAGAGAACAGAAATATCTGGCACAGATCTAAGTTTTCAAGCAAAAAATATGTGAAGCAGAGACAAGAAGTAACACATTTAAAATCCTGATCAGTTTCAACTGCCCTCACAATTTCAGGGCCTAAGAACGTGGGTCATTGTTAATTTACATAATTCACCCTAGGGGGCTAGAAAAACTTCATTTGTATAATTTGGAAAGAGGGTTCCATTTAAAAATGCCTCTTAACATCCAGGATTTATATTTGTTCCCCCCCGCTGGCATCTCTTTTGCAAAAAGAATAAGCCAATGCCTACTTGGAAAGCATGCATACAAAATTTCAAATGGAAAAAACTGCTCTTTATTATGATGTCTATTTTTTGCCATTGATCAGCACCTATGGTTCCCATACAACAATCCTATGCTCTTTCTTCCCAAAGGCCCATTCGGTCTGTTGACCAGCTGGTGACAAGGTGATCTGTCATCAACAACTGCCTTGAGCACAAATAAAATATACAATCAAAAATTTGACCTAGTTAGTAAAGATTTTCAAAAAATTCCAGCTTAAAAAAATACATGAAGGGTAGGTGATTTAGAAAGCTGTTAGAGATGCTCAGAAATCAGTTCTAAAGTTTGAAAAGGCATGACTAAAGCTTTTAATAAATCTACCTTCAAAGAGTTATGCACTCTTCCTAGTTGAATAAATGAAGTGACACAGATGCATATCTAATTGTAATACATCACAGGATAATCTTTCAAGTCCCCAGTGCTCAGGCCCTGTCACCCCTCTTCATCCATTATTTATCCACAGCCTTCATTGCTAGCGAAATCTCTGTGAAGTATGTAGTATTTTCGTTACATACTTAGCGAAAACTTTTGGAAAGCATGTAGTGGATAATGATCGCTCAACACTGTGTAAATTGTTTCTGAGGGGGAAAAAAACAAAACATTTAAAAAGCACCAGGATTAACCCAGACACAATCATACATTTCATTTAGCCAGAGAATACGGTGGATGTTCCATAGTAACAAAGTTCATTTGGGTGAAACCATAAGGCCCCAAATGCCTTTTCTTTGCTGTAGAGCAATCAAATCTCCATGATCTTCCTCGTATCATGACAGGGACTGGGGAGACCTCAGAAAATGTAGGCCTGAGCTTATAACATCACTTCAATAGTAGGCAAGTGGATTAAGGGCCCAATGTAATCATTTTTTCTTTTTCGCTCTTTTTTTAAATTGCTAAGTTGATAAAGAAGTTGGAAGAATGAGGAGATATACATCTTGACCACTTTCTTGGGGTGGAAAGCCTGCCTCTGGCAGTTACTGGAAACTCGTAGTCTTGCTTTTCTGCCGGCTTTTTCTACCAGCTCCGGGGCACATCCCTTAGTTGGGAACAGGGACTTGGGAAAGCTTCCCAGACAAATGTATCCTGGCTTTACAATCAGGATCACATGGTGCTGTTTTTTTGTGTGTTTTTTGTTTTCTGTCTTTTTAAGGAATCACTGTCATAATTCACAATAATTGTATTTTTTTGAAACATGCTCTTAAACAATGAAGAGGAAAAGACATATTTTAAACCACTTGAACAGTTCAGACAGATACTCTGATTTAGTCATGAAGGGGTGATAACAAAAAGCTGCTTCAGGCATGTAGTAGTAGAAAATTAAGGTTCCTGTAAATTAGGTGGCTCTATTCCACTCCCAGCCCAATCACTAGCTTTATTGTTTGTCAATAAAATACCAGATAAAAGACTAGTCTCCAGATAAGGCAGTTGTTGCCATTTGGACCTTGTGATACTTTATGTTCTCAGACTGTGGTGTGGCAGTTGCTGATCATACGTTTACATCACTAACAGGTGCCCTAAGGCCCAAACCTTACACACTTTCCTCTGGAAAGGAAGACCATAATAAAAGAACAGAACCTACAGACCATACACAAGGTAAGATTAGGCAAGTAGCTGTTTTATGGCTTTGTAACATTTGAACTAGAGTTCTGAAACATCCTTTGTGATTAATAAAAGTCACAATTAACGTAGGAATATGACAGCTGGAAGCAGTTCTCATTCTTGATGCAACAGCTAAGCTGCTTCCCACAGCCTCACACAATTCCCCCTAAGCAGAGCCCAGCCTGTCCTGTAACAGCTGCTTCCCATCTCTTCCCTGGACAGAAGGGCAGTGGATGACACTCCTTCGCTATGGAGACCCATGCATCTCCTTGACAATGTGCAGGAAATCCCACCATGTGGAAAAGACAAGTTTGCTTCTTTCCTTTGAAGATGTACGCTAAACTTACGGGATCATTAGGCAACGCTGAGAAAGAACATTTTCTTTCTTTTAAAACTTTACTTCCCCTAAAGAAAAAATAAACTCCATCTTATGTGGCTGTTAGGATAACAGCACTGAGGATATGAATTCAAGCTTGTCTCATTTGGTATGAGGTTCTCGTACTTGAAGAGCTAGTATTATTATTATCATTATCATTACAACTTATATTATTATTTTAAATCAGAAGCTGCCTTCACTTTTAGAAATCCAGATTCTATTCTCTAAATCCAAGTAAATTCTCCAAAATTGAGAAGACTAAAAAAATTGCAGGTGAAATAAAGTAATTTTTAAGTTTATTCTCACTTTGCAGGGGCTGGGGGGAGTCTTGGTTCTATTTATTGTGGCAGTACTAACAATTAATTTAGGAAGATGGTACGACGTGAAACTAAAACTTCTGATTGAATTTCAAGGACTCTTCTGTTTAACTAGCTTCAAGAGTCCTTTTTTGATCATAATAAAATTATATGCCATATGGTTCAGATACTTATGATCCCCTCTCAATGAGAGGATTATGCATGAGATAAAATGCCTACTGTAGCTGCAGCCAAGCACACAGCTGGCTCTGATAATGCCAACAAATGGCTTCATCTATCTCAGTGTCACACAGGAGCTGGTGCGATGTGAGTCAGCCCTGAATACAATTAAAATCTACATCATCTGTGAGAAAGGTGATGGAGATTCTGACATCAGAGTTGAGCCAGATCCATCCTCTTCCCAGAGCAACAGAAGAAACATGTTGCCCCTTCACCCTGTCACATTAATGATGCACCCTGCACATCCCTTCCTCTGCACGTTAAAGATACTAAATCAAGGAGCCTCCGATTTAAAAGTGTCACCTTTATCTGACATTCAGCAACAAGATGTACAGTTTCTAAACTAAAGTTGTGTATTCCTTGCTTCCCTTCTTTTCCTGATGAGAAAATTCCATTTACACCCATGAGTGAAATATAAATAGAAAAATTTATGATCCATGTGGCCTCAAATTGTGGCAATATGCAGAAATTTCCTGTTTTAGTTCCATAATGTTCAACCACACTAATAAAATCAGGTTTGAACATCCATTCGTTCCAGAGAGCCAAATTTTATTGCTAAAACATCCATAACTCATAAAAAGCAAGCTCAATACCAATTCACAAAGTCCCCTCTTTTGCCTGTTTTCAGTAAAAATGAAAAGTGAAGTTTATGCAGAAATTTTGCCGTTTTGCTCTATTATATTAGAAGGAAACCTTGCCAGTATATTTCATCAGCATGTCCAGTGGCTTTCCATTAAAATTAAATGGAATAAAAAAAAATTAAATGGAATAACACCTAAATTTCAGAATGAGGTTACTTAAAGTGAATTCTATAATTTGTTCTTTATTTATATACTTTTGTTATGTACCTTTTTCCCTACTGAGTGATTATTCTTTTTTTTTTTTTTTTTCGGCTTGCAGGCCTCTCACTGTTTTGGCCTTTCCCATTTTGGAGCACAGGCTCCGGACGCGCAGGCTCAGCAGCCATGACTCACGGGCCCAGCCACTCTGTGGCATGTGGGATGTTCCCGGACCGGGGCACGAACCCGTGTCCCCTGCATCGGCAGGCGGACTCTCAACCACTGCGCCACCAGGGAAACCCTGAGTGATTATTCTTAAAAGACAAAATTAGTAAACCGGGGGTTCCCTGGTGTCGCAGTGGTTAAGAATCTGCCTGCCAATGCAGGGGACACGGGTTCAAGCCCTGGTCCAGGAAGATCCCACATGCAGTGGAGCAACTAAGCCTGTGAGCCACAATTACTGAGCCTGCGCTCTGGAGCCTGCGATCCACAACTACTGAAGCCTGCGTGTCACAACTACTGAAGCCCATGTGCCTAGAGCTCATGCTCAGCAACAAGAGAAGCCACCGCAATGAGAAAGCCCGCGTGCAGCAATGAAGACCCAACGCAGCCAAAAATAAATAAAATAAAATAATAAATAAATAAATTATTAAAAACTTAAGAAACCGTACACTAGTATGCAAACCTGTAAAGTAGCATGCAAATTTCTCATGCAACTGAAAGAGGAAAGTATCCACACCAAACAAAATACCCTATACTTTACAGTCAAAGAAAAACCTGTGTAAGATGCTTGAAAGTCCTTAACATATAAATATGTGTTAGTACATATTATATATCTACATATATGTAGATATATGTTACATACATATTTAGGTATATAAATAATTCTTTGGAAAAATCGACAATTTTTTTTGGTTTGTTTTAATTTTCTGACCCTGAAGTTAGGTAGAAGACCTTGTGTAACATAAGGGAGGTAATCATCAATGGACATGAGATATTTCAGATGTCGCCTTTTGCATACCTTCCATGTCTTTGATGGTCTATCATATGCATAAGAGTAATTTTTAAGCAAGCCTCTTTCAAGTAGTCTACTAATGTGACAATTATGCCTTTAGTCTATTCAGTTTATGAAAAATGTATAAAAAGCAAGTCAGTTATTCATTAATTTTTTAACCAAATAAGCTTATAACTCACTATGCTGTCTTAGGACAAGTTCTGTAGAATTCTTTGTAGTCACCTTATACTAGTGGCTTTCGACTTTGGCTGTACCTTAGTATCACTTGTGGTGTTTTTAAAAGCAAAGATGCCTATGACTTACGCCCAGTATGCTGGAACTGAATCTCTGAGACTGGGGCCCAGACTTCTGCATAAGATTCCGCTATAAGGTTTCCCAGATGATAGCTAATGAACATGAAAGATGGAGGCCTGTATCTAACATTGCCTGAAAGGTATTTAAATGTATTATTTAGCAGCTATATGAAATATACAGCACCATTAGAATAACTGTATTGTTTACAGACATTTCTTGCTTTAAGCAAAATACATCACATTTCTAATACAAATTTATACAATCCTGTAAATATTTATTATAATGTTATGATATGTTTAGCTCTATACTAGATATTGTATGGTAATATAAAGAAGTATGACATAGTTTTTATGCTTATTGAGTTAATCATCTCAGTAGGAAACATACACCATATTAAGTATTAACCAAATATAGTAATTGTCATATTGAATGATGCTTACAATAAATGCCAAAAGGCAGTAGACCTAGAAAGTACCAGTGTGCAGGCATGTGTTGATTATTCCCCATGGAAATCTTTATCAAATATTCCCTTAGAGAGCAAAATCCACTGCTGCTTCTTAGAAATGATTTTTTTTTAATTGTCACACAAAACTTCTGGGAGAAACCTATCGCACAAAGCAAAATACCTTATCAACTATATTTTAACTGTTAGTCTTAAGTTGCAATAGGTCCTAGCTTGACAAAGGTTTGGTTTATTAACCCCAAATGAGAATTGCTTATAACAGATTGCCTTTTTGAAGACAGAACTAAAAAGGTATTAGGAACGTGTGTGTGTGTGTGTGTGTGTGTATGTGTGTGTATTTATTTTAGATATAAATGTAGCAATTTGAATATGGAAGTGTCCCATTTCTAACCTAAAGTAGATATTTAATAGATTTCTAGTCTTCCAATTTCATTTCCAAACTCTTCTCCACCAAAATACAGTTAACCAGTCCCTCCTTCAAAGAATTAAAAAAATACTTTAGAGATTTGGTGATTGAAAATGCCTTTGAAGAAAGTAGCAGGAACATTATTCTGTATAAGAAATGTAGCTCAGAGATATTGACAGATTTGTGATGTCACCCAGTTATCAGTAAAATATAAATAACCACTAGAGAGGGATAGAAAGGTCTTAGGTAGTATCATTAAAGGACCACCATTTAGTTCAATGCTCTAAACTTTAAAAAAAAAAATCAATTCCAGAGCCTCCATTACTAAATTAAATAATTTAAATAAATTAAATAATTAAAGGCATAGTTATTTGAGAACTATTAAGTAATGAAACCCAGAAGAAAAATATCTCTACTGAGTGGCTATTTGTAAAAGACAAAATTATAACCTCACTTTGATATGTGCTCACAATCTGTAAGCTAGCATTAAAATCCCTCATACAACTAGAAGATAAAAATACCTACACAAAATACGCTAACCCATGGATCTGTGCTTTAGAGTCAAAGAAAAACATAAGAAACATATAACATAGAAATATAACTTAACAAAAACATAAGAAAATCCATAAATAAGAACATGCAGTTTCCACATATGGGTGACCTACAGCAGCTGGGGCAGGACAGCCTTCCTGAGAGGGAGATTTGCAAGTCAGTCAAACTCTCCCAGCTTGAGTTTCCTCATCCACACAATGGAGAAAAGTGAGTGGATGTGAGGATGGAGTGTACGGGGATTGCCCGGGATACTACCTGGCACATTTTAAAACCTCAATAAAAGAATAATAATAATAATAATAATGTTTTTAATAAGAAGAATAATTAGGAAAATTATTGGTTACACACTGGAATATAGTGTTTAATCAGAAGACTCTCTTCCTATGTCACAGAATTGTATATGAGTTCTGGCAATCCTAAATATAATTCTTCTATTCAGCATATATAACTTGATGGAAGTGGCAGCTGGTAACAAATAGCTGGAATAAAAATGGTATGCAAACAGCTATAATTCAGAGGCTGTGCTTTTTGTCTCTTTGTGCTATTTCCCAGACTCTTCATTATCAAATCCTACCGATTGAGCTCCTCTGAGCTTACCATGCCTCCATCTGAGGCATTACCACAAATCAGCAAATTCACATTGTTCAGAACAGAACTTTTACAGATCTGGATCCCTGCTATTTCACATCTTCCCTTCCTCCTGATTGCCCCCAAGGCCTGGGTCAGGGTAAAAGTAATCATCCTTTATCCTGGTGGGAGCAAAAGACATCAAAACTTTCCTCTTGGGTTTCATGCAGCCTGTAGCTTACCAGGAACTAGAGAGGGTATTCCTCCCTTAAAGGGTGGCTAGGTGGAATGCAGATTGTTAGACAACTGAGGGAAATCCTAAGAGCAACTCAGAAACTGATCCTGTGTCTAATGGCTGGGTCCTGAAACATTTTTATGGTTGCATGGCTATTGCTACCACCCAAACAGCCAGCCAAGGCTAAAATGGCCACCAAAGAGTGGACTTTACATATTGCCTTACAGAATTCAGAAAGTTCCCAGCATTGTTGCCAGCCTCAGCATCATCCTTAAACACCACATGCAGCATGTGCTTAGGACTAAAGCCTATGAATGTGCAGAAATTACTCATCAACATATGATCAATTTACAAGGAGAACACTATTCACATATTGTCAAACCTTGAGGACAGGGTCCATGTACATTTCGCTCACCTTTGTATTCCTAGATTCTAGAAAAGTTTGAGATCAAGTAGATGCTAACTTGTCAAAATAATGAGTAAATGAATATAATACCATTATGGTTAGGAGAACAGAGAATGGGCTTTAGAATAAAACACATGTAGATTTAAGTTCATAGATTCAACCTTTTATGGCTTCGGTTTTCTCTTATGTATGATGTGTACAGTAATATAAACTAGCTTGTTGGGTTGCTGGAATGAATAAAGTGAGCACTTACTAGAGCACACAGTAAGTGCTCTAAACACCTTGGTATTAGTCTAGAGGGTGTGAGTGTGTGTGTGTCTGTGTGTGTGTGTGTGTATGTATGAGAGGGAGAAGTTGGGGAAAGAAAAGTTAATGTAAATCTTTCTAGATCTGGAGTCAGAATAAATGAAATTACCTTTTAGGGTTCTGTTTTTCATCTGCATAAAATGTAAAAACCCTTTAACAAATATTTTCCAAAGAATCCTGAACAGAAAACTGCTTGAGAGTTTAGCTCTCACCCTGATTCCCTCAGGTAACCTGTGGATTTGCCAATTGGTAATCCTAAGTATTTGAGTTGAATCTTAAAATCACTCAACAACATTGTTTCCTAACAAAAGAATAATGAGATATTACTTTGGAACATTTTCCTGAATAGACTCCCACTTGTTACTCATTCTTCCCTTTAGTTGTTCAAGAATAAAATTGACTAAGTTAAGGTGTTAGAGCCAACTCTCTACCAGATGAAGTCAGTTCTAAAAGGTCATAATAAAATTAGTAAAGGCAGATGGAAAATGTGCAGATAACAGCTGGTAGCCCCCAAAGTGTGCACACTGGTGCAATTGTGATAGCAGACATTGCTCCTTCATCTCTTTGCTTTCTCTACATGCATTCTTTAATTCCCAGGGGCACAGTTATCTTGGTGGTTGAAATTCAATCATATACATTACAGACTGATGGTTGGGAAGACATCATTAGGTCCTTAGCCAATATAGAATTCTACTTGTCGATATAGTTATTAATAAGTAAGCATGAATAAAATCCTGGCTTATTAAAAATAGCTTTTGGGCCTTGGCCATAGATTCTAAAAGCTATCACTGCCCAACATTGTTATTAGCCTACAAAATTTTTTATCACTTCCTCCTACCAATGTTAGAGAATAGAAAATACAAATTATATCTAAAAAAATAGAGAAAAGTTTTATGTCCTCTTGTTTTAATCAGTTTTCTGCCATTCAATTGTCATAAATTCAAATTTCTAAACATAATTTAAAAAATATTCCTATGATGCTTCAACTGGATTCAGTTTAATTTATCCAGCATTTAGTGTTTCAAAGATATCTAAAATATAAATTTTAAGCATGTTTAATATATGTTTATTCTTCCATCTTCTTCTTACATACATAGTTGAATCCATAGCTGTATCAGAGATATTGGCCAGAGCAACTCAAAGAGAGTAATTATTATAGTGAACTAAATTCTCAGAATAGAAACAAAACAAAAGAGATATTTGAATTTTCACATGTAATTTTCTCCCTCACATTTATATTTTTGAAAGTCCATAGAGGCAAAAATCCAGTTGTAAAGACATCGTGGGATGACTGTTGTACTGAATAATGGAATGCATGTAATGCAAATTCATTTGTTAAGCACCAAATAACCACACTCTCCTGGTTAGCGTTTTTCTCCCCTCTTGGATAACTATGAATTAAGCAAAAGTTTAACTCCCTGTACAAGCTCCAGAAAACTTGGAGGCACTAATATTTTTTGATCACCTTCTTCCATTTCCATTCTTCATTTTGTAGGACCCAGCTGTCTGCTTACAAGACTACAAAGATTTTGTTTAAGACTGTATCAATGTTCTTGGTTTACCATTGACAGATTTGAAAAGGTTGTTGAAAACTGAATGCATATATGCAAATGTTTTGTTATTAAATGGAAACATTCCAAGAACTCAAATGATCCATGTGAAATTTTAATTATAACTTAACAGCTGCTTGAACTAATTGAAGGATATCAGAAAGGTGATTTCCTTCTCATTGTAATTAAAGAGTTAAGCCTAATTTGCTGTTGTCAGGACAAGACTAAATACCAATCTGGTCTGCCTAATTGTATTAAAAGGTAAACAGATAACTGCTAGAAAAGGGTAGGGCCCACCCTAGACAAAGATAACAGGTTCTCAATGTGCCATCGCCACACATTCCTATTGGAATATGAGCAATGACCTTTAAGCAAAGTAGCAACTGTTCTCAACTTCTGCTCTGAAGGCTGCAGTTTCATCTTGCAGCATCATCTGTTCATTCCCTCTCGTAGCCAATTTTATTTTCTTTCAATTTCTCAATCTTTTCCCGAAAGGTCCTCTGTGACCTCATCACTTATGAGAGAAGAAAACTGAGGCAGAGAAAAGGCAAGAGAATCTTCAGAGCAAACAACTGGTAGAAAACAAGACTCTTGACTAAATAGTATGCTGCTTTTTCCCACCACTCTCTGTGCTTTGCACCGACTAACATGGAATTTATCTAGTTTTCAATTTACTATATTACAGTAATGGGGGAATACATCTTGAAGTCTTTTTAATGGTATGCTGGTCACTTGCCCTTTGTTCTGGAAGAGCCAGAAAGTTGTGTTTTTGAATTTTTTTTAAACTAGAGTGCTATGGAAGAGTATCCTTTATGAGCAGTATCATCCTTTAATATTCTAACTGAAAGGGGCTAAAGCTCCTATTCAGTAGTGCAAGGATTTTAGGTGCAAAATAAATGAATCATTTTAAGTCTGATATTTCATACTCTTTATAAAACCCTGTCTCACTTTCTGAGTAGGCTTCTAGGTATGAAAACAGGTGGAATTCGGCTGCCAAGGGTTCTGGCAATCCTGATGCTTCTTGGATGATTATTCTTGTTCTTTTTTTATGAATCCATTTTCTTTCTATCAGCCCATAACATAAGGATAGTCAGTATTTGTTCCTGTCTTTTTTTTTTTTTTTTCACTGTCTAAAAAAGAGACTCCTATGTAAACTCATTTGGAGTAGTGTACGGGACTGCAGGGGGAGGGGCTTATTTACTCATCTTTCTTAATGGACACGTGTCTCCTGCCGCCAGATTCAAATACATATTGCAAGTGAGGCAAAGCCAAAAACAGAGAACCACTGTCAGAATGAACCACTGTCCCTGTGTGTGGTCCATGTGTTAGCCCTCAGGCATATCAGAGTAGCTTATACAGAAGCCCTATAATTCTTTATCAGAGCTCTATAATTAGAGCTCTATAATTCTTTATAGAGCTCTATAATTCTTTATCAGAGCAATAATCTCTATAATTCTTTATAGAGCTCTATAATTCTTTATCAGAGCAATAATCTCTATAATTCTTTATCAGAGCAATAATCTCTTTACTTAGAACAGTAACACACACATTATTATATTATTAAACTTTTGACTCACTTTTCTAATCTATGCCCATTCCCATATTGTTATTGCCTAATTACGTATTTGTTGCATCTACTCAAATTCAACCTGTTTAACTTCTTCCCATGAAAACCAGCTCCCTTGTTAATATGACCCATCTCTCCTATATTACCTTTCCAGCTATAGTCTCTCTCTCTCAAATTATTCAACCTACGTAACACTGACATTAATCTTCATAAAGCATCATTTAGTAGGTAATGCCATCCTACTGCTCAAAACCATTTAACACTGGGAATTTCCTATAAAGTTTAAATTCCTTAGGCTGACATTAAGAGCTCTCATAATTTTACCCTAAACTCTTCCACTTGTCATAATTCTTAGTCTTAAGCATCACAAAAACTACTCTAACTACTTAAAGTAGAAAGGCGTTTGTTAGAAGACTCATTGGGTTGCTCATGTAATAGTTGAGGAGACCTAAGAACCTGGCTCAAAAAACGGAAATGAAGAGGAGAGGCCAGGCAGCCCAAACCAGCTCCAAATCATGCCACTGAACTATTCTGGTGAGGACACTGCTGCTTCCACCATTGACCACTAGATGCCATAGCTTGCCACTCCCGTCACCAACACTGCTGACGTCAACACTGGGTACACTGCCATTGCTGCCACAGAAAATGGATGTGGCCACTTCTACTACCAGAATGGATACCTCATTACAAAGGTGTCCTGTTTCGGATCCCAAGTCCCAGATGAGACTTCTGCTTGGACAAACCTATGTCTGTGCCCAATCTTTTGGTGTAAGGGTAAGGTGCAAGTATCTGGACTTTCCAAGTTATAGAGTGAGAAGTAAGTCTGCTTGCTACCAATGCCCATGTGGGGGGAATTCTCCAACAGGGAACTCAGATGGCAAGGAGAACAGAAAATAAACAATTAAAGAGAGAGAGGACAAGAGAGCTTTTTGGCTAACTAATGTCCTAACCAAACCATTAACCCACTAATCTATGGTATACTCAGTCCTGTTCCTACTCACCTTCACAAATCATTGAATGAATTATGATTCTGCATATTAAAACATCTAGTATATCACCAAAAAATAATAGTTCCTAATTCATGAATAAGTACTACTTCCATTCCAGCCAAAATGCCTTTTTCTCTATCTTCACATCTACTCAACCTAAGGATTTACGTAAATTCCATCTTGTCCAAGGAGTTATCTGTGAACACTCAACTCAGTGTTAGCTGCTTTTTCTAAATTCCTACTGCATTTAATCTGTATCATTCATTTTGGTGTTTATCATTCATGCTGTCACACCGTTCACTATATGTTCATGTGTGTAGTTTTATATCCACAGATTGCAACCTTCATGACAATAAGACCATGTGTTATAATACTTTGCAGCAACTCTGGAACACATCATCATATTTTGGGGAGAGAAGCACATAATAAATGCTTACTGATTGCCTGTCTGTGGCTGAAGTAGGTTTTCAATTAAAATTTTAATCACCCACCTCCACATACTTCCATTCTATAAAAGGAAAAGTGTAGAAAAAAAATATGGGTTAATAAGTTAACTGATTCTTTGTTAATCGAGGCATTATCATAATAAGCCTCTAGAATAATTTATTTTGTCCTCATATAATTTATTTTTTACTTTAAACCATGTAACAAAAGTTCTGTAAGACATAAAGGGAAAGAACTGAGAAAAATAAGTTTATCCAGGGTAGAAATGCCATGTTATTTAAATAAAAAGAACTCAAGGTCTCTTACCCAAATAGAATAGGAGCTACCAGTCACCCAGATAAATCACCCATCATTCCCTTGCCACTGGCTCTTACCGTTAGCTTCTGACATGCTGAAGTCTGTCCCGTATAAATCAACAAGTGCACTTTCTTGACTGTCGGCCCTTTTGCAGGATGACGCTCTCCCTCATCCTCTTTCCTTTCATAGCCTTGCTTCTTAGACATGGAGCCCGTGCTCATTGTCTTTGTATCCTCAAAACTGTGCAAGTTAGCAACACTACTCCAGTTAATCTAACACTGACTTCACCATGTAGCTTTCATTTGTTAACCTCAGTGCACCTTTTTCAGAATTTCCCTTAACATGACCATTAGGTGTAACCAGATCCAATGGCCACTCCCACTGTTTTGAAAAAAGTCTCCTCCTTAGCTTTCATACTGTTTCTTTCCCAGCTCTCTTTCTTCATCTCTCTTCCTTGAAAAAGTTTTAAGAGACCTCCCCTACTTCAATCCACCTGTTTAATAGTGGATGTTCTCCATCATGTCCATAAGGTCCCCCCAAATTGTTCATATTACAAGCGTATCAAATAAACACACTGTAGACCTTAAACTTTAAAAATGCTCTATGCCAATTATATCTCAGTAAAGCTGGAACAATGGAATACAAATATTGGCTGTTTCCCAAATTATTGTCCTTCACCTTTTCCCCTTGTACTTTCCCATCTATTTATATATCTCAGTCCCCCACTCATTTCCAGCTAGTTTACCTACAAGGCTTACTGCTACCTAATGTATATCACTCCTCACTTGTTTTGTTTTGTTAAAATGAAATTGATAACAACCCTTCTCTGGAATTTCTGATACAATGCCATGTCTTACAGTGACTATCACCTATAGTGTAATGACTCAGGTCTACATCTCTAGCCCAGATTTCTCTCTAGAGCCCAAATCATATATTCAGCTGATTCCTGGTTAAAAACTTAATGCCCGTTGACAACCAGAATCTTGTCCAAGACCCGAAACTACAGAAGAAATGCACCTATTTCACCTCCTTTAGATTGGACTTTTGTCAAATATTGAATCCTGACCAGAATCAGAATAAAGCTTTGACACTCCCCAAATTATGGTTGTGATACATATAGATCCCTCGCAGGTATGGTGCAGATGAAGGGACAAAGGTGGCACCACTGTTTCCACCCCGATGAGAAGTTAGTCTGCTCTGGGACAGACAAACTCAGACCCAGTGTGGGGCTGGCTTCAGTTCTTCTTCTCCCACATTCATAAAGTAGATATAATAACAACATATCTAACCTGACTGGGGGAATAGATTCCAAAAATGTATACAAAGTTCTAAGCTATTAACACTACATTTTAAAAAGTTACTACTGTTTCCTATATGCTTTCCAGAAAGCCATGTTTTATCTAAATCTCCTTTTGGGGGCTACTTATTAAGTAAAAAAATCAGGTAGTTATGCTCAAATTAAACTAAAATGTATTTGTTCCAGAATCCTATTATTTTTGTCATTGTGTAGCATTTTTTCAATTAAATTTATCAAATTTGTAAGTTTATATAAATAATGTTATTTTGAACCCTTGAGAGTGTCTTTGTTTAATCTATTTTGAGCACTTATAGACTTCTTATCTATCTAGTTTTCCAGTCAAGATAAATTATGAACAATTTTTACTCTCTGTGCCATCTTGTCTAGGCACCAAAATCACAGCAATTGCAGGTTTGTTGAAAATAAACTCTGGAATTGCTTCAGTTGCCCATACTATTAGCGACTAAGAGTAATTACATCAGTAAGATTTGGAGCACACCTGGTGATCTAAGCATACAGCAGGGTGCTTTCCGTGGGTTTTCCCTCTCATCACACAAACTGCTAAAAAGACATGCAATCAAAGGTCAAGATCTAATAAAATTAATAATTTTAATGCTTCATCAAGGATGTTCTTAAGTGAAACTGGCATTTTATTTATTTACTGACTGTTTTAGCTTTCACTGCAAGTCTGTAGCAGTAGGAACACACTGACTATTAGCACAGTTTGGTGCCACTGCCTTGATTCCTATTAACGCACAGCAGTTGCAACCGCCATTGCTTCTGCATAATCAGCACGATGTCAATACAATGAAAAAGGCAAATAATGTCTGAATATTATTAGGGAAATTGTCTTGACCTAGCAGGCCACCTACAAGGGTCTCAGGGACCCTCAGTGCTCTGCCAATGCTTTTAGAACTACTGCTCTATGGCACAGAGCAGGTAAGATCTCAAGACAGTCCACTCTGGAAACCCCATGCCAGTGAGACTAATCAGTAATGTCCCTGATCTTTATTAAATCAGGAAAAATCTGCCAAAACTTTATCTTAATTTTTATTTCAAAATTTAAGTCAAACATGAATAATATCACTTCCCACAACCACAGATGATCTTCCTTGAATTCACAACATATGGACTCAATCCCTTTCATGTAGTCCTTGTCATATTTTACCCTAAATTTTAGTTATTTGTGTTAGGTCTGTTACTCTTTGTTAGGCAGAATACCTTCAGTACAGACTTATGAGATTCTAGGAAATAATTCTGACTATATGCCTTGAATACATAAGAGTGACTCACATATATTTGTTTTTTGAATTGACTTATATAATTGGCAAAGCCAAAAAGAATTAGGGAATTCCTTGGTGGTCCAGTGGTTAAGATTCCGTGCTCTCACAGCTGGGAGCCTGGGTTCAATCCTTGGTGGGGGAACTAAAATCCCACAAGCTGTGCTGCATGGCCAAAAGAAAAAACATAGCCAAAAGCCAAAAAGAATTAGGCCTACACCACGAGGTGTCCTTTAAAGAGGGTTTCAAATAAAATTTAGCAATATATTTAAGAGCTAAAGCTACTTAGAATAAAACAGGAGTATATCTTTGTGACCTTGAGTTAGGTAATAGTTTCTTGGAAATAACATTTAAAGCACAAACAGCAAAAGATAAAAGATAATATAATTGGGCTACTTAAAATTTAAAACTTTTGTGCTGCAAATAATACCATCAAGAAAATGAAAGACAATCCATAGAATGAAACAAAATATTTGCAAAGTATATATCTGATAAGATACTTATATCCAAAATATATAAAGAAGTTTACATCTCAACAATAAAAAGAAAAATAACCTAATTTAAAAATATGCCAAGGATTTGAGTAGACATTTCTCCAAAGAAGATATGCATATTGCAAATAGGCACATAAGAAATGCTCAACATCATTAATCATTGGGGAAATACAAATCAAAACTACAATGAGACACAAGTTCATACTCACTAGGATGGCTATAATCAGAAAGACACACAAAAACAAGTATTGGTAGGATATAGAGAAATTGAAATACTCACACACTGTTGGTGTGAATGTCAAATAGTGCAGCTACTACGGAAAACAGGTTAGCATTTGCTCAAAAGGTTAAATATAGAGATACCATATGATCTAGAAATTCTACTCCTAGGTATATACCAAAGAAAAATGAAATCAAATGTCCATATAAAACCTTGTACATATATATTCACTGTAGCATAATTCATAATAGCCAAAAAGTAGGAACAACCCAAATGTTCATCAACCAATAAGTGAATAAACAACATATGATATATCCATACAACGGAATACTATTTGTCAATTTAAAAAATAAAGTGCTAATATGTGCAAGAAAATGGGTAAACCTTAAAAGTATTAGACTAAGTGAAGGAAACCGCACACAAACGACCACATACTGTATGAGTTTTGTAATTCCATTGATATGAAATGTGCAGAATAAGCAAATCTATAGAGACAGAATGTAGGTTAGTAGGAGGATGTTGGAGGGAAGTGGGGGAATGACTGCTAACAGTGTGGGGTTTCCTTTAGGAAGGCAAAAGTGTTCTATAATTAGATTGCAAAGATTATTGCACAATCCTTTAAATATACCAAAACCCACTGAATTGTATACTTAAAAAAATTATTCAGGCAGGACCCATCAAGCTTTTTGTTAGTGGACTATAATCAATGTTTATCAAATAAATATAACAATATTTACATATCGGTATTTACTGTGTTAGAAACTAAAATTTAGAACATTAAGCAGCTGCATAAACAAAGGAGATAGCTAAACAGTTGAACTGAAAATAAAATAAATTTTAATTCATTTTCATTCATAAATCAAATATAGTCTATAGACCACTTTTTCTGGAGACAGGTTCAGGATCTATTTTAACTAGGTAACATTGGCTAAGTTAACTTTTCTGTGCTTGATTCATCATCTGAACAACTGGAAATTTGCCATATTCAAGATTTAATGTGAAAACAGTAAGCTTTAGCACAAAATATTTTCTTCTAGTAATACACATGTAATGATATATTTTTAGAACTCTAAACATTTGATAATCAATGGCATACCTTTTCACAACAAAACACATATATATGACACATAATCCAATGGGAAACTATTGATCATGTCCAGAAATCTACTTTTCAGTTTTAATATCTGGACTGCTTTTTAAAACAATTCCAGGAAGAATTCCAATACAAACATTTTGGGCAAAAGGAAGGAAGGTATATCCATTCCCATACTGTGTTTCATGGTTAAAAAAACTGTCTAAAAAAATTTTTTTGACCCCTCTCTCCCTATCCTGACAAAAGTAAATTTAAAGCAATTGAGAAGATAAATGGTTCCTCACATAAAGTGGGGGAAGGAAAACTAATTTGGGAATATGACAGCAAAACACTCATTTGTCATGACTACATTGAGGTATCTTGGAAAATGTCTAGAACCTTGTTGTACATTGTGTGACTGGAAGGACCAACGTCTGTTTTCTTCCCCTTCCTTTGTCAAACTCCACCTCCTGCTGCCTCGGTTCATTTCCACTGAAGGTTACTAGCAATATTAACTCTCCATGGCAGTCAAGTCAGGTGCCCAGCAGCAAGGCAGGGGAGATGCGTAGGGAACTGAGAGAAGGAGGAGGAAGACACACCGCCCGGTGGGGGGGGGGGAGGACGGTGGGTCATGAATTTGTAAGAACTAATTTGTCTAATATTCAGTAACAAAAGGACCTCGTCTGCTCTGTGCATTAATGCAGCATCAATCACTGGGTAACTTCTCCACACACATAATGAGAATATTCTCTGGCCAGCCCCGTGGCCTGTACAGACAGCTGGGGAGATAATAACCCAAATGGAATTTTTATTTTAATGCAACTCCCATCCTTTAAACACAAAAATGAAACAGATTAAAGTTTGTAAAAATGTAACAGCCTTTCATAAAATCTTAGTGTGATAACGTACTTATTCCAGCAGTGATGCCTGAAGAGCCTGAAATGTCTCCACTTGATTGTTGGGATTCTCCAGTTTAATGGCCCTTTTCTTTTAAATTCATTATGAGTTGCTTTAGTCTTTCCAGTCATTGTGTCTAATAACATTGGCTCATCTGATTACATTTCTTTTTTTTTCCCTCCTTTTTTAAGGATGCTTGAAAACTGCACTTCATTTAGATTAACTTTATTTTCAAATCAAAATTATACCCGTATTGATACTTATGTGAAATATTTAAAATATATATTTACTCCCATGTTATATACACAATAGTTAAAAAATCGATTAATTACTACAAAAATTCACAGAAAACAGATCAGCTTCATTGCAATAGAAATTTAGGTCATCTGTTAGAGAAAAAAATTCCCCCATCTCCTATTTATCTTTCCACTCTAAAAAACAAAATCTATGCAAAAAAGTAGAGATTTTTTCACTTCTTAGACTACAGCAACTTCTCTCCTAAGGACACGTTACAAATAAATTTGAAAATAGACATGAATAAACAGAAAAATAGCTTTTGACATTTAATGATTGTCTAAGAAATAGTCAGCAAATAAGAAATCTACCTGAATTTTTCTAAATGTAGTTCATGAGGCACAATGAAATCAGTGCATTAGGGCATTCGATATGTTGTCACTAGAGAAATAATGAACTCTCCATTGCAGAAATATTTCTAAAGGACAATTTAAAAAGGGACTGAGAGGAAATATGAAAAATAGTAAGCCTAACAATGACAAACAGAAGGAAAAAAATTTAATGAGGTCAAGTTGAAAATATAATTTAAGATAAAAAGCCTCATTGAACTCTTCCTGCTGTTCTACTATAACAGAATAATATAATCAGCTTCCTTGATCTGTGGTATAGATTCCAACTCATGGAAGCTGCTTTAGCATGAAGCAATCACATACAAAATGGCTGTGTTAATAATGAGTAGACATATACTATCTTATAATATTTGTGTATTTTAGGACTGAATAATTAAATTTTACAATAATATTTTAAAATATTTATTTTTAGATCTATATACCATAAGGCTCCCAGAAATCCTTGATATCTTTACATGACTTGATACAAATATTTTAACTTCTTTATTAAACCTGAACAAATTTTTATTAATCAGAGCACTATGAAATGATTGATTAATGAGTAATTGATAATAAGTCTAATAATTGGTCTATGTTTTTACCATGAGTTTCTAATTTGCTTTAGTTTCAGCATTAAAAATACCTTGTTCTGGGCTTCCCTGGTGGCGCAGTGGTTGAGAGTCCGCCTGCTGATGCAGGGGACACGGGTTTGTGCCCCGGTCCGGGAAGATCCCACATGCCGTGGAGCGGCTAGGCCCATGAGCTATGGCCGCTGAGCCTGCGCGTCTGGAGTCTGTGCTCCGCAACGGGAGAGGCCACAACAGTGAGAGGCCCGCATACCACAAAAAAAAAACAAAAGCAAAAACAAAAACCTTGCTCCTTGAAATAAAAATAAAAATCCCCTCCACACACTAAGATTCTAAGTCAAGTTTTTCCCCTAAAAAGATCGCTAACATGCATGTACTTGTGTATTTCCACAAACAAAGAAGGATAATAGTTTAATTTTCTGTAGCCCATATTAAAAAGTGTGTTTTCTCACTTTAAAATATAAAATTACACTATAATGTGAACATGCTTTTCCAACTCTGTACCTCCTCATCTCTTTTGAGAATCACTGCTTTAAAGAGAGGCCTAATTTGGTCAGACTTCTCCAGAAAACAGTTGGGAATCAGAAGTCTTTGATCCCAGCCTCCAATATGGCCCCCAATGATCCTTGCCTCTTGGTACGTGAGCTCCTATGTAATCTCTTCTCGCACTGTACCAGGGTTGTCTGTTTTAACCATAGAATATGGCAGAAGTGATGACATATGCTTTCTGAGATGAGTTTATGAAAACACTGTAGCTCTTATGTGTCTAATCAATCACTCTCTCTCGGATCATTTACTCTGGGAGGAGCCAGTTTCCATGTGATGAGCAGCCCTATGGAGAGGACCTTGTGGCAAGGAACTGAGCCCTCCAGCCAGCAGCCAGGAAGGAACTGAAGCCTCCTGCCAAGAGCCGTAGGAGTGAGGTAGAAAGCAGATTCTCTAGCCCCAGTCAAGCCTTTAGATGACAGCAGCCTTGGCCTACACCTTGACTGCAGCCTCATGGGAGACAATGAAACAGAACTACCCAGCTAAACTGGGTAGGTAAACAGATTCCTGACCCTAAGGAACTGTGTGAGATAAATAAGTCTTTGTTTTTTTAAGTTTGTTATGCAGTGATTGATAACTAACACAGTTCCTGCTAGCATTCTGCAACCAAAAAGAATAGGTATAGTGCTAAAGAGAGTGATACATTTCCATTGCCAATAGATATGTTATCTGTCTAGTGCACTAAAATTTGTCCAACCTGGTTAATAGAGCCAGGGTATGGATAATTCCCTCCTTTTCCCAATGCAGGACTATGCCTACATAAGTTATATAACTAAAACCAAAAGAAAACAAAACAAAAATGAATGCTCTATTGTGACCCATGGCATTTTTGCTGCATACACTACAAAGAATCCTTTGAATAATATTCAAACTGGATAATTAATGCTACAAGAGTTTCACATTAACATTTTCATTCTGTTAAAATAAGTTCAAAATGCTAACCTACATACATTGCTTGTGGACCTCATAATTTTGAGATTTATGAGAACCGACATAGTTGGCACTAGATAAACACTAGATGAATAAATGAATGAACTAATTTACTGTACTACTAGGTTCTATTTTATTATTGAAGTGGAATGTGGAAACAAATGATCAGAACAAACATCAATCAGTCCTGTTTAAATAACAAAATTATATGCTGGCTGTAGCCACATATCTAGATATGGTATATGTCTAAGAGAACAAGGTTATAGAAAACCTTTCCTCCAGTTATTTTGTTATTGTGAATAGTCATCCACGTCATATTAGTAAGAAAACGAATTCATTAGGAAGAGAATGAATCCTGAGGCCTCAACTAAGTCATCTATGTTGGTAGCCCAGCATCCATTATAGTCTTGTATTGTCTATTCCAGGAGAGGACAGGGTCAAAGATTATTTAACTCTATTGGATTCCAAGGAATGACTTCATTTTCATCCTGGCAGGTGACCAAGGAAGCTTAATCCTGGTATCAAGGTCATCTGAGAGGTTTTCACGTAAACAAAGACATGGCTCAGAAAAAGAGCAGAAACTGTAAGAACTGACACAAGATGATAATTATTGTAATATGATAAACTGGACAGGCTGTGAAAATCCTCTGAGCTTCCTCTGAAGAACTCACCTACATATAAAATCAAAATCCAGGGCCAAGTCTCCATTGTTCCTGCAGCCTGCCCATCCTTGGAGTTCTGAATGCTACATGCCATCCCTAAATTCGCAAGTTACTGTACAGAACTAGGACATGGCCAGGTTGGAGACCACATACTTCTTAGCCTTAGATAGTCCAGTCACCTCACCCATTTTTGGTAAGATTGCCCTCCTTCTTTGAGGGATGCAGCTCTGACCTGGACCATTTCTACTTTGGGTACTGGTTAAGAAACTGAAAACACTTGGCAGGGATAGAGAAGCAGAGTGGAGATCACATTTCTCCAATGCAGAAGTGAGTACAAATTTACAAATTTTCTCAGAGTCAGATTCACATATATAAGAGAGATGATGCTCTGGACATATTAGTCACATGACTATCAAGTTCAAATTCTTCTTCTGGCTGCCACTTCCCTGTACATAGCCCTGTTTCCTGGGAAGTAGTACCAGCCTGGTCTTTACGTGGAGTTGGCCACTGATTGGACCAGGTGGGGAGTGGTGTGGTATTTGACTCAAGGGTAACCAATCCCTGAGCTGGCCAGTAAGCTATAATGGTCACCGCAACAGCAGTATAAGAGCACTACTGGGCTTCAGGCAGAATAACACCATTGTTTTCATTTTTGATTTTACAAGTGCTGACACACTTGTAAGAGCATTATTCTCCTCTCCCAAAGCTTCTATTTTTCAACTCTTTCTTCCTCTTCTCTGTATCTCACATGCCAAAATGAACCAGCCTTTAGTTGACACACATTTTATTCTAGGGGATAATGTGTAGAATAAGGCATATTATTGGCCACATTTGTTGAACAGTAAGAGCAATCGATTTTGTCTTTCATAGGCACACAATAAATATTTCTGAATGAGAACTGTTAAATGAGGAGAAATTTCTCCTTAATTTGCATGCAGATATTTAAATCTTTGAAAGAGCTATGATTTTTTCTAAAAGAATACTTTTTAAGTGCCTTATCCTATAAGTAGTTTTGTGTATGCTATTTCCAAAAAGAACTCTTATTCCAGTTAACATTTTAATAAACCATGCAATGCCCTTTTTTTTAGTTAAAATTCCTTGTATAAATGAACATAAGAAAAAAAGAAAGAAAAAAAATGAACATAAGCATAAAACTATAATAGTATGACTAGAAATTAGATACCCAGGTAAAGCTACCACATTAGTTTGGTTAGGATGTCAAGAGTCATGTTCATAGTCATGCTCTCCAGTAAAATTCATACGTCTACATTTTGGGCACATTAACTTCATGTATCTTCCTGAACATGGTGGCTATTCTCCCACCATTGAGCAAAGAAATATCCATAAAGTAATATTAGCCTCTTCATTCTCAGTGTAGTAATACAGTGAAGAAACTAATATCCTGGGCAAACATTATAAATATGTTTTATTGTATACTACGGAGTGTTTGCATATCGTAAAATCTTCAACACTTTCTTTCAACAGAAAAACAAATCAGGTCAGACATCATTAATTAGCTTTTCAAAAACTCCATAATTAACCTAGCTAAGAGTTACTGCTCCTTTTATCAGATTATTTTAATATATTATAAGGAGTACAACATTTGTGACATATAACACAACGTGGTAGCAAATGGGCAGAGTGATTATTTTATGGTTCTGTCTTGAACACCTTCTTTGTCAATATACAAAGCTGCTTTAGATGTGTAAATGAATCCTCTGCGGTCACCATTCAGAGTATTGTATAAACAGTAGACTTCCACACAAAATACCTTCCACACAAAATACCTTCATATTTTCGTTTTTACTTAACCAATTTTTTTTTTCAAGAATGCTCTATCAAGATCATTAGTGCTCATTTTATTTTAAAACCTTAGGGTAAGAATTCCAAAGCACATCAAAGTCATGGTGCTGTTTTTCCAAGGAAAGACTGTTACACAGACACAGGGTTGAAAGAGTCACATACATGGACTTTTAAATATGTGGTAGTTTGAGAAAAATTTATTAAAATGGCAGTTTCTATTAGGGATGCTGACCAATTTAACTGATCTAGAACACAAGGTTACAGTTTTAGTGACAAGTAAATTAAAGGAAAATCAGATATTCTATAATCAGTGATTTATCTTTTCGCTTCTTCTTTAACCAAGGAATTAAATACAGCCCCTGTTAGTCTAGTTATCTATGATGTGCAAGGCAGACAGGATCTATTGTGTACCCACTGTGAGTGACAGCATGAATGACAGCCTTTGCCAGTCAAAGCTGTGATAAGGGCTGGGTTCTGAGAGAAGCTCCTATTTGAGAGCCATCTGCATTGTCCCAGCCATCACTTCTGGCAGGAAGGCTGATTCGGAGATAAGAAGGTGATGGTACTGAGCTTATTTCAGAGAAGGATCTCAGCAAACTAATCAGTGCCATCTGCATTTAGAACAACACTCATCAATTTGGCTTCTTTCTTTCTTCCTCTCTCTTTCTTTTTTTAACTTTTCACTGAATACTTCCAAAGCTTCATTACATTTTGTGTGCTACCAAAGACAGATTCTCAGTATTAAAGAGCAAAGAAAACCAAACCAAACAAAACCATGGAAAAGATCTGAGAATAATGAAAACGCAGCAGCAAGAAGGCCTGTGAAAGTTACTATTCTGATGGACTCAGATTGGTGAAATGCTAGCAATGTCTGCGTTACAGGCTCTCAGAGACTCAAATGCTAATTAAGAGGCAAATGTTTACTGAAGTCTTCCAGAGAAAGGATGGCCTCTGCCCAAGAGGTGTGCATAAGTGAAAACAATAACAAAAACACTATCAATAGAAGAGTAGACATGAAGCTAAGTAATAGAGGTCCCTGTCAGCAACTTGAAAGCCCAGTGGAATTAGAAAGAGGGAAATTTCACTTTGGACTAGTGTTGTAGAATGCTTAATTGTCCAAATTGTCAGTCAGTTTGCACCTCACACAAAAATAACTAGATATGAGAAGTGTATCCAGCTTGAGCCAACAAAGATTGTTGGGGTACCGTGATAGATCAAAGCAAAGTAAAATATTATAAACTACACAAATAATGATATGCTTTCATTCACATAGCTCTTCTCAAATATAAACTATTTAATAGGACTTGGAAACAATTAATGTTCAATAGCCAGTGAGAACTGGAGAGATTTTCTGGTGGAATGCTATGGGAATAAAAGATAACAAGATAGTCCATAATTATTTTTTCTTTTATCAAATTGCAAGCCATACTGGGGATTTGCCATGGAGGGCAGAGTAAAAGCAGAATGAGAGTGAAGAAAGTCTGAATTGACTGAAGACAGGACAGGAGGCAGAGTGGAAGACTGGAAAACGGGATCCAGCATGCAAGCAACAAGCAATGGTCTGAGAACCAAGTGGCAGAAAGTGCTGTGAGACCACTGAGGGGCAGAGCTCTCCCTAGTCATGGACTAAGCAGTCTGCTCCAAAAACTGGCAAAGCAGAAGTTCAGATGGAGTCCCACCGAGGTTCAAGGTTGGGTGGCGGTAGATGAGGGGGTGTGAGACGCTGTTGTGCTGGGGCATGTGGCTGCCGAGAAAGAAAGGGTTACAGGGAGGCCTGGACTGCAGCATGGGTCTGAGACGTAGGCTTTCCTATCTCAGAGCTTTACCTTACTGATACCAAATGATCCCAGAGCAACCTGAAACCCAATGAACACATTCTCCTTCAGAAATGTTAATTCTCTCCCTTCCCAATTAAGGAGTAAGGCAGCCATGTAGTGGTTTAGAGGCACTAGCTTTGAAGTCAGGCTGCCAGTATTTGAACCCTGGTTGCCTCACTTACTAGCTGTCTGTCTTTGGCAAAGTTACTTAAATTTTTGTTGCCTCAGTTTACTAAAATTGGGATATTATTAACAGTCCTTACTTCTCAAAGGGTTATGTAATGATTAAATGAATGAATCCACGTAAACCATTTTGAACAGGAACTTGACTCACAGTAAGTTCTCGACAGCTATTGCGTTGTTGTTATTTTTTGTTGTTGTGGTTATTTCATGTACTTCAGGTCAATGAGGTAGAGAAATTTTCCTTCTTAGCCCTACCCACCCCAATTTCCACTTGCAGACCATTTCTTCATCTGCCTCTTGCAAAACTTGCTATTCTGCCCTCACCATTTCTTTGGAGCCATTGTTACTCATTTCTTGGTCATTTCCCTTGATTCCCGAATTTAGCTCTGGGCCTTGTCTTCCTTGTCATACAAACTTTATCCAGTCTTGATAACTTGATCAGCAATCAGTCTTATCCATCCAATTTAATAGACTCTCAAGTTCTTGGCCTACTTGTCTCAGATGATCTCATCCTTCACAGTACCTCAGTACACTTTCTCTGGATCATACCCGAGATTTCATCATCAACAGAATCTGCACCGTCTCCAACTCAGAAACCCAAACATTCCACTGTGGAATCATAGCTTCCTACTATACTTTTATCTTCCTTATTCAAATAGTACTCTCTTTACAATGTTATGGTCCCCAGGATACTGGACCCACCAAGTTTTCATCTTCTCTCAACTTCCCCCTGGCTTCATTCTCCAACTTACAAGCCAAAGTTTATTATTATAATCATACTTGCAACTACACGGTTTCTCTCCTCCTTGATTGTACTCTCTTTGCAAAACTCAAATTCCAGACGAACACAGTTGAATGTAGCTGGAGAAAATTATTTAACCAGGCATACTGGGGTTTTTTTTTGTTTGCTTTTTTGTTGTTTTTTTTTTAACATCTTTATTGGAGTATAATTGCTTTACAATAGTGTGTTATTTTCTGCTTTATAACAAAGTGAATCAGTTATACATACACATATGTTCCCATATCACTTCCCTCTTGCGTCTCCCTCCCTCCCACCCTCCCTATCCCACCCCTCTAGGTGATCACAAAGCACCGACTTGATCTCCCTGTGCTATGTGGCTACTTCCCACTAGATATTTATTTTTCGTTTGATAGTGTATATATGTCCATGCCGCTCTCTCACTTTGTCACAGCTTACCCTACGCCCTCCCCATATCCTCAAGTCCATGCTCTAGTAGACCTGTGTCTTTATTCCCATCCTAACCTAGGTTCTTCAGGACTTTTTTCTTAGATTCCATACATATGTGTTAGCATATGGTATTTGTTTTTCTCTTTCTGACTTACTTCACTCTGTATGACAGACTCTAGGTCCATCCACCTCACTACAAATAACTCAATTTCGTTTCTTTTTATGGCTGAGTAATATTCCATTGAATATATGTGCCACATCTTCTTTATCCATTCATCCAATGATGGGCACTTAGGTTGTTTCCATCTCCGGGCTATTGTAAATAGAGCTGCAATGAACATTTTTGAATTATGGTTTTCTCAGGGTGTATGCCCAGTAGTGGGATTGCTGGGTCGTATAGTAGTTCTATTTGTAGTTTCTTCAGGAACCCCCATACTGTTCTCCATAGTGGTTGTATCAATTTACATTCCCACCACCAGTGCAAGAGTGTTCCCTTTTCTCCGCACCCTCTCCAACATTTATTGTTTCTAGATTTTTTGATGATGGCCATTCTGACTGGTGTGAGATGATACCTCATTGTAGTTTTGATTTGCATTTCTCTAATGATAAATGTAGTTGAGCATTCTTTGATGTGTTTGTTGGCAATCTGTATATCTTCTTCAGAGAAATGTCTATTTAGGTCTTCTGCCCATTTTTGGATTGGGTTGTTTGTTTTTTTGTTATTGAGCTGCATGAGCTGCTTGTAAATTTTGGAGATTAATCCTTTGTCAGTTGCTTCATTTGCAAATATTTTCTCCCATTCTGAGGGTTGTTTTTTGGTCTTGTTTATGGTTTCCTTTGCTGTGCAAAAGATTTTAAGTTTCATTAAGTCCTATTTGTTTATTTTTGTTTTTATTTCCATTTCTCTAGGAGGTGGGTCAAAAAGGATCTTGCTGTCATTTATGTCATAGAGTGTTCTGCCTATGTTTTCCTCTAAGAGTTTGATAGTTTCTGGCCTTATATGTAGGTCTTTAATCCAATTTGAGTTTATTTTTGTTTATGGTGTTAGGGAGTGTTCTAATTTCATACTTTTACATGTACCTGTCCAGTTTTCCCAGCATCACCTATTGAAGAGGATGCCTTTTCTCTACTGTATATTCTTGCCTCCTTTGCAAAGATAAGGTGACCATATGTGTGTGGGTTTATCTCTGGGCTTTCTATCCTGTTCCATTGATCTATTTTTCTGTTTTTGTGTCAGTACCATACTATCTTGATTACTGTAGCTTTGTGGTATAGTCTGAAGTCAGGGAACCTGATTCCTCCAGCTCCATTTTTCGTTCTCAAGATTGCTTTGGCTATTCAGGGTCTTTTGTGTTTCCATACAAATTGTGAAATTTTTTGTTCTAGTTCTGTGAAAAATGCCAGTGGTAGTTTGATAGGGATTGCATTGAATCTGTTGATTGCTTTGGGTAGTAGAGTCATTTTCACAATGCTGATTCCTCCAATCCAAGAACATGGTATATCTCTCCATCTATTTGTAAAATCTTTAATTTCTTATAAGACACTTCCATCAGTGTCTTATAATTTTCTGCACACAGGTCTTTTGTCTCCTTAGGTAAGTTTATTCCTAGATATTTTATTCTTTTGGTTGCAATGGTAAATGGGAGTGTCTTCTTAATTTCACTTTCAGATTTTTCATCACTAGTGTATAAGAATGCCAGAGATTTCTGTGCATTAATTTTGTATCCTGCTACTTTACCAAATTCATTGATTAGCTCTAGTAGTTTTCTGGTAGCATATTTAGGATTCTCTATGTAGAGTATCACACCATAGGCAAACAGCAACAGCTTTACTTCTTCTTTTCTGATTTGGATTCCTTTTATTTCTTTTGCTTCTCTGATTGCTGTGGCTAACACTTCCAAAACTATGTTGAATAAGAGTGGTGAGAGTGGGCAACCTTGTCTTGCTCCTGATCTTAGTGAGAATGGTTTCAGTTTTTCACCATCGAGGATGATGGTGGCTGTGGTTTTGTCATATATGGCCTTTATTATGCTGAGATAAGTTCCCTCTATGCCTACTTTCTTCAGGGTTTTTATCATAAATGGGTGTTGAATTTTGTCTAAAGCTTTCTCTGTATCTATTGAGATGATCATATGGTTTTTCTCTTGCAATTTGTTAATATGGTGTACCACATTGATTGATTTCCGTATATTGAAGAATCCTTGCATTCCTGGAATAAACCTCACTTGATCATGGTGTATGATCCTTTTAATGTGCTGTTGGATTCTGTTTGCTAGTATTTTGTTGAGGATTATTGAATCTATGTTCATCAGTGATATTGGCCTGTAGTTTTACTTCTTTGTGACATCTTTGATTGGTTTTGGTATTGGGGTGATGGTGGCCTCGTAGAATGAGTTTGGGAGTGTTCCTCCCTCTGCTATATTTTGGAAGAGTTTGAGAAGGATAGGTGTTAGCTCTTCTCTAAGTGTTTGATAGAATTCGCCCGTGAAGCCATCTTGTCCTGGGGTTTTGTTTGTTGGCAGATTTTAAATCACAGTTTCAATTTCAGTGCTTGTGATTGGTCTGCTCATATTTTCTATTTTTTCCTGGTTCATTCTCGGCATGTTGTGCATTTCTAAGAATTTGTCCATTTCTTCCAGGATGTCCATTTTATTGGCACAGAGTTGCTTGTAGTAATCTCTCATGATCCTTTGTATTTCTGCAGTGTCAGTTGTTACTTCTCCTTTTTCATTTCTAATTCTATTGATTTGAGTCTCCTTTCTTATTTTCTTGATGAGTCTGGCTAATGGTTTATCAATTTTGTTTATCTTCTCAAAGAACCAGCTTTTAGTTTTATTGATCTTTGCTATCATTTCCTTCATTTCTTTTTCATTTATTCCTGATCTGATCTTTATGATTTCTTTCCTTCTGCTAACTTTGGGATTTTTTTGTTCTTCTTTCGCTAATTGCTTTAGGTGCAAGGCTAGGTTGTTTATTCGAGATGTTTCCTGTTTCTTAAGGTAGGATTGTATTGCTATAAACTTCCCTCTTAGAACTGCTTTTGCTTCATCCCATATGTTTTCGGTCATCATGTTTCCATTGTCATTTGTTTCTAGGTATTTTTTGATTTCCTCTTTGATTTCCTCAGTGATCACTTCGTTATTAAGTATTGTATTGTTTAGCCTCCATGTGTTTGTATTTTTACAGATCTTTTCCTGTAATTGCTATCTAGTCTCATAGTGTTGTGGTCAAAAAAGATACTTGGTATGATTTCAATTTTCTTAAATTTACCAAGTCTTGATTTGTGACCCACGATATGATCTATCCTGGAGAATGTTCCATGAGCACTTGAGAAAAATGTGTATTCTGTTGTTTTTGGATGGAATGTCCTATAAATATCAATTAAGTCCATCTTGTTTAATGTATCATTTAAAGCTTGTGTTTCCTTAATTATTTTCATTTTGGATGATCTGTCCATTGGTGAAAGTGGGGTGTTAAAGTCCTTTACTATGATTGTGTTACCGTCGATTTCCTCTTTTATGGCTGTTAGCATTTGCCTTATGTATTGAAGTGCCCCAATGTTGGGTGCATAAATATTTACAATTGTTATATCTTCTTCTTGGATCGATCCCGTGATCATTATATAGTGTCCTTCTTTGTCTCTTGTAATAGTCTTTATTTTAAAGTCTATTTTGTCTGATATGAGAATTGCTACTCCAGCTTTCTTCTGATTTCCATTTTCATGGAATATCTTTTTCCATCCCCTCACTTTTAGTCTCTATGTGTCCCTAGGTCTGAAGTGGGTCTCTTGTAGACAGCATATATACGGGTCTTGTTTTTGTATCCATTCAGCCAGTCTGTGTCTTTTGGTGGGAGCATTTAATCCATTTACATTTAAGGTAATTATCGATATGTATGTTCCTATTTCCATTTTCTATATTGTTTTGGGTTCGCTACTATAGGTCGTTTCCTTCTCTTGTGTTTCGTGTCTAGAGAAGTTCCTTTAGCATTTGTTGTAAAGCTGGTTTGGTGTTGCTGAACTCTCTCAGCTTTTGCTTGTGTGTAAAGGTTTTAATTTCTCCATCAATTCTGAATGAGACCTTGCTGGGTAGAGTAATCTTGGTTGTAGGTTTTTCTCCTTCATCACTTTAAATATGTCCTGTCATTCCCTTCTGGCTTGCAGAGTTTCTGCTGAAAAATCAGCTGTTAACCTTATGGGGATTCCCTTGTGTGTTATTTGTTGTTTTTCCCTTGCTGTTTTTAATATGTTTTCTTGGTATTTAATTTTATTTTTATTATTTTTTTTTTTGCGGTACACTGCCCTCTCACTGTTGTGGCCTCTCCCGTCACAGAGCAGAGGCTCCGGACGCGAAGGCTCAGCAGCCATGGCTCACGGGCCTAGCTGCTCCGTGGCATGTGGGATCTCCCTGGACTGGGGCACGAACCCGTGTCCCCTGCATCGGCAGACAGAGTCTCAACCACTGCGTCACAAGGGAAGCCCCGGTATTGAATTTTTGATAGTTTCATTAATATGTGTCTTGGTGTGTTTCTCCTTGGATTTATCCTGTGTGGGACTCTGTGCTTCCTGGACTTGATTAACTATTTACTTTCCCATATTAGGGAAGTTTTCAAGTATAATCTCTTCAAGTATTTTCTCAGTCCCTTTCTTTTTCTCTTCTTCTTCTGGGACCAATATAATTAGAATGCTGGTGCATTTAATGTTGAGTCACAGGTCTCTGAGACTGTCCTCAGTTCTTTTCATCCTTTTTTCTTTATTATGCTCTGCAGTAGCTATTTCCACTATTTTATCTTCCAGGTCACTTATCTGTTCTTCTGCCTCATTTATTCTGCTATTTATCCCTTCTAGATTATTTTTAATTTCATTTATTGTGTTGTTCATCATTGCTTATTTCCTCTTTAGTTCTTCTAGGTCTTTGGTAAATGTTTCTTGCATTTTCTCTATTCTATTTCCAAGATTTTGGATCATCTCTACTATTATTATTCTGAATTCTTTTTTAGGTAGACTGCCTATTTCCTCTTCATTTGTTAGTTCTGGTGGGTTTTTACCTTGCTTCTTCATCTGCTGTGTGTTTTTCTGTTTTCTCATTTTGCTTATCTTACTTTGCTTGTTGTCTCCTTTTCACAGGCTGCAGGTTCATTGTTCTCATTGTTTTTGGGGTCTGTGTCCAGTGGCTAAGGTTGGTTCAGTGGGTTGTGTAGGTTTCCTGGTGGAGGGGACTAGTGCCTGTGTTCTGGTGGATGAGGCTGGATCTTGTCTTTCTGGTGGGCAGGTCCACGTCTGGTGGTGTGTTTTGGGGTGTCTGTGGACTTATTATGATTTTAGGCAGCCTCTTTACTAATGGATGGGGCTGTGTTCCTGTCTTGCTAGTAGTTTGGCATAGGGTGTCCAGCACTGTAGCTTGCTGGTCATTGAGTGAAGCTGGGTGTTGGTGTTGAGATGGAGTTCTCCGGGAGATTTTCGCCATTTGATATTATGTGGAGCTGGGAGGTCTCTTGTGGATCAGTGTCCTGAAGTTGGCTCTCCCAGCTCAGAGGCACAGCCCTGATGCCTGTCTGGGACACCAAGAGCCTGTCCTCCACACAACTCAGAATAAGAGGGAGAAAAAATAGAAAGAAAGAAAGAAAGAAAGAAAGAAAGAAAGAAAGAAAGAGGATAAAATAAAATAAAGATAAAATAAAATAAAGTTATTAAAATAAAAAATATTTTTAAGAAAAAAATTTTATAAATTAAAAAAAAACAGACAGACAGAACCCTAGGACAAATGGTGAAAGCAAAGCTATACAGACAAAATCTCACACAAAAGCATACACATACACACTCACAAAAAGAGGAAAAGGGGAAAAAATAATCTATCTTGCTCCCAAAGTCCACCTCCTCAATTTGGGATGATTCGTTGTCTATTCAGGTATTCATCAAGTTGATTGTGGAGCTTTAATCCGCTGCTCCTGAGGCTGCTGGGAGAGATTTCCCTTTCTCTTCTTTGTTCTCACAGCTCACAGGGGCTCAGCTTTGGATTTGGCCCCACCTCTGCATGTAGGTCGCCTGAGGGCGTCTGTTCTTTGCTCAGACAGGACGGGGTTAAAGGAGCTGCTGATTCGGGGGCTCTGGCTCACTCAGGCCCGGGGGAGGGAGGGGTACAGATGCAGGGCGAGCCTGCGGCGGCAGAGGCCAGCGTGCGTTCTCCCGGGGAAGTTGTTCCTGGATCATGGGACCCTGGCAGTGGCGGGCTGCACCGGCTCCGGGAGGGGAGGTGGGGATAGTGACCTGTGCTTGCACACAGGCTTCTTGGTGGCGGCAGCAGCAGTCAGCGTCTCATGCCCGTCTCTGGGGTTCATGCTGATAGCCACAGCTTGCGCCCGTCTCTGGAGCTCCTTTAAGCAGTGCTCTTAATCCCCTCTCCTGGCGCACCAGGAAACAAAGAGGCAAGAAAAAGTCTCTTGCCTCTTCTGCAGGTCCAGACTTTTTCCCGGACTCCCTCCAGGCTAGCCGTGGTGCACTAACCCCCTGAAGGCTCTGTTCACGCCGCCAGTCCTCTCCCAGCAATCCTACCGAAGCCCAAGCCTCAGCTCCCAGCCCCCACCTGCCTCGGCGGGTGAGCAGACAAGCTTCTCGGGCTAGTGAGTGCCAGTCGGAACCAATCCTCTATGCGGGAATCTCTCCGCTTTGCCCTACACATCCCTGTTGCTGTGTTCTCCTCTGTGGCTCCGAAGCTTTCCCCTTCCGCCACCCACAGCCTCCACCTGCAAAGGGGTTTCTAGTGTGTGGAAACCTTTCCTCCTTCACAGCTCCCTCCCACTGGTGCAGGTCTCATCCCTCTTCTTTTGTCTCTGTTTTTTCTTTTTTCTTTTGCCCTACCCAGGTACTTGGGGAATTTCTTGCCTTTTGGGAGGTCGGAGGTCTTATGCCAGTGTTCAGTGGGTGTTCTATAGGAGCAGTTCCACGTGTAGATGTAGTTCTGATGTATCTGTGGGGAGGAAGGTGATCTCTGCGTCCTACTCTTCCACCATCTTCTCCTGTCTCCAGGCATACTGTTTTTACTTTAACTTCATGACCTCACATCTCAAATGGACTTGATACTACTCAGCAATTCTTTGATGTTTATCAATTCAGCTCACTTTCCAATACCTGAGATGACTATTTTATATATTATCCTCTCTCCTTTCCAAACTCGTTCTGAATCACTCATAGCTAATGGCTCCACCTCATATTTTACTGTGAAAATAATAATTACCAGAGCAGAGTTCCTTATAAACACATCTGCAAACTCACTGTTAAAAGAAATTTTCATATATTGAGGTATGGGGAAGTCATCCTGACTTATACATGAGTTAACTTGAATTTTATGTTAACTAGAACAGCCTGTTTGTGGCCTATCAAACATACATTGTACATCTGCTTTAGTTATTAAAGAAAAGGGAACATTGACCAGAAGTAAAGAATGCCCATGTTAAAAATAAAGATTAAATGCCTCCCTTCCTGGAATGCCAATGCTGGTACTCCTTCGATGATAAGATTCCCTTACTAGGTGCCAAGGCCATACTGATTAGCTATGTATGTGCTGGTATGTTTGTTTGTTTGTTTGAAATCTTGAAGAAATGTGTCCCTGACTTGTTTAATGGTCTTTCTTCTGACAAGATCTAAAACTGTGCTGAAAACCATGCTTCTTCAGAGCAGTTCCTCAGGGTAATCTGGGAAGCTGGCTTCTGGGCTACAGTCCTCTCTTTGGCTCAAATAAAACTTTTTCCTACTCTTATTATAGGTTGTGTACTGATTACTTTTGTTGATATCACTTACATACCCACATACCTTCTCTTTTCCCTGTCTGTTATATCTAAGAAATATAAAGGCCAATCCTTTCATAAATGCTTGGATTCCTTTTTGGCTTCTCTTTCAAGCTTTTTACTCCCACTTCTAACTTAGATCCAATAGTTTTCACACTTCAAGTCCACAGACATTTGGGGGGTATAATTACTTCTGGGTTTATGTGGTCATTGATATATTTGTATTGAGGCATGTTCATCTGTAAACAGATATATAATCCTAACTAAAGTATATGAAATAATTAAGAATATTTAACATTTCTAAAACTATGAGACAGGTCTTCATGAAGCAAAGTAAAAGAAATATGGTACAAACATACCTGCTGCTTCTCTACTTTTAATAATCATCAAATTCAATTTCTCAAAGTCTAAATATCCCCTATATTCACTCTAACTAGTTCACTGTGTTGATTTACTTCTCACATCAACTGGGGGTTATTTGCAATTTGTGATGTGAATTGGTCTTTCCCAAAGACTATTCAGTTTTCAGATGTTTTAAGTTTGACTTCACTTTAGTAATTGTTTTAAGTTTTTTTGGTCACAGTTGTAATGGAAGAAAATAGCTACCTTAAAACTACACAATATGCTATGATATAAAGCTGGATACTTAAAACCTTTTGATGACATGAGCAAAATGCAGTATCAAAAATATTTTGGGAGGTGACTTGTTGAAAGATGATTGCACTGAATGCATACAAGTCATGCGGATGCATACTCTGCAACAACATTTCCTTTCCAGAAATGCAAATACAGACATTATTCATCCCTACTTCAAGAAATGTAAGAAAAGAATGTATTCTGAATTACTTTGGACTGCTGGACAGTATTACCTTTTTTTTTTTTTTTGCATCAAGATGTTTATTGTAGTATTTCTCAAAATAGAGAGGAAAAACTAGAAACTATTCAAAACGAGAAAAGAGTTTAGTGTATTGTGACAGATCATATGCAACCCTTAAAATTAAAATTATGACCATATCATAAGCATTTTTATTGGACAGTATTACCTTGAAAATATATATATATATATATATTTTTTTTTTCTTTCTTTAACTCCCAGATGGACCAAATGCTTCTCGGCTTTTCTTCTTCTAATAATAAGAATAGTAACTAGAACAAATGGAAGTTTACTCCACCATACTTAACATCGTGCTAAGAGCTTACATGCTTTAGCTCTTTTAATTCTCTCATCAACTTTATAAAATGGGTACTATTAGGGCAAACCATAGTGTCTGGTGTTATTGTTTTTACCATATATGACCTATACACCTGAAATTTTATATGATTTAACCTAACTTTACTACCCTATTTTACAGATGAGGATACTGAGGTACAGAGAGGTGAAGTTGATTACTCAAGGCTTGTGTCACAACCAGGTCTGTATGGCTCAAGAACTGGACTTAACACTCAGAATGGTATCTTAGAAACACTTGAAATGCAAGATAACCCTTTTTTTCTTAAATGGTGAACTTTCATCAATGTTAACTAGAGTTCTGCAACATTGGGTTATCAATGGTTCAACTTGTTCAGATTTTATCAGATAATTCTTCATACTTTCTCATCCTGATAATACTCACTATGCTCACTTAGAAGCATGAAAGGAAAATAGTTCTTTAAACAATATATACTAATCCTAAATTATTCATTGTTACTGAAAATCACATAACAAAGGATCCTTAAATGGTCTAGCTTATCTCCTGAGGAAACATGAAAAAGTACATTATGTCTCTGTGTGCTGTAATTCTAAGATTAATCAAAGTTCTTGGCCTCTAGCAAAGACTGGCTGGCCAGTTGCTATCAGGAGAGAATCAGGTATAAAAAATTTAAGGGAAGGAGTGTGGATTCACCTTTAGGAGTCAGGTCTGAGTAATTTGAGTACAAACAGTATTTAGCTTAAGTGATAGTTTAATCTACTAAAATATTTTCTTTGCATGATGATTTATGTTATATTTTCTCATAAGTTTAATGGACTGAATTTGTATAAGCAATGCCAGATGAAACAACATTTACTTAAAGAAACTAGAAAAGAAATTTAATCAGCAATTAAGAATCTCATTTTGCCTATTCTTAGTAGTCATTATATTAGCATTACTCTATGAGGATATTAAAGGAAAAAAAAGCACATCAACATTACATTACTACACATACTCACACCAAAAATAACAACAGATATATTTATTGTCATGAACAATATGCTGAACTGACTTTTAAAAACATAATTAGAGGATTGATTAAAAGTGACTATGTTGCCTGAATTAATTCCACTAGCTACCATGGGATTTGTCTATATATGCTCTAACAAATATATACTCTTTGATGAACTTTCGTTTTTAAAAGCATAAAGTGGAAAAAACGTATTAGTGTATTAGCATACATGAAGTATTAGCATGGCATGTGTAGGTGTTAACATTGGCTTTAGCCAAGGAAGAGCACTGAAAAACACCATCCTCTATTAAATATACTTCCACCTGCTTTGGGAGAATGAATAGGCAAAACATAGGCGACTAGGATTGCTTCGAGGGAGGTCCCCATCTCTGATGCCTCCCAAATGAATGAACATCAAGCTGTACTACCAAATAACTAGCAGAGGGTGCTATCAAGAATATGCAATAGATCCCATATATTTACTTGAGATGAAGAACTTGAAGGGTGAAATGGAGGTAAGGAGCAAGTCCAGTATCTAAAAGGAAAACAGTCATCTCAAGTTCATCAGCGTGGTTCCATTCTGTGTTACTGTGTCCAAATTTGCTTGAGCTGCAACCATTAGTGAACTTTCCATGAATGCTGCTCCCTGGAGTACTGGTGATAATACCCTAAATCTTCACCTCTTGGCTAAATAAGGTAACAAAGAAGAAAAGCCTCACTTTCAGTTCCAAAATAAAATCTGCTTGGCTCTACCTAATGCTCCCCATGATGGTCTCTTATCTTCCTGGGTCTCATAAGACTCAACATCTGCCTGCTTTCAATCCCAGATACGTTTTACCTTTCCCTGGAGGGAGGATAGCTATATGGAAATAGTAAGTACATCAGTGAAAGCAGCCCCATTCTCTATGCTGGTGGGCTTTTGGAAACATCTTGGACACTGCTTTTTAGAGGAGATCCAGCTAGGTATATGCAGAAGTTTGACAGCTAACCTTTTAAACAAGTTGAGCTGTTTTATAGCAAACTCCCCAAACTTGTAGTTCTATATTTTTAAACGACGTGTGTGTGTCTATATCAAATATATTTTTCTGAACACATTTCAGCTAGCATACAGCCATCAAATGTCAAGGAACACAAAGCAATCTTATTCTACATTGTGTACAATACTAGTGGCTCTGGTAAAAGATTAAAAACAACATATTTATAACTGGAAATTAGATTTTGTATTTAGATTTACTTTCCATTGTTCTTTTTAAATGCATGGTTAATACAGTTGGATAAACCCTCTTCCTGTCCTCTGAGCCAGATTAAATGCAGTTTGGATTCATTATATTTACGCGGTTTTTTCATATTTGACTTGTATAGGATAGTTTTTTTGTTTGTTTGTTTTTAATATCAACCATGTCCCAGCATAGACAGAAAAGGCATTTTGATTATTTCAGTAAGCTTAAACGAATATATCTGAATGCATAACTATGTATAAAAATGGATATGTAAGGTATCATATATACACATGTATGTTTATTGGTATTGTATGTGTGTGTGTGTGTGTATATATATATATATATATATATATATATATATATCAACATATAGTGAGAGCAGTTTACCATTATTTTATATCCCAGTTATATACCATGTGATTTTCATTTTCAAAAATGATACCACTGAGAGGTAGTAGTTATTGAAAAGATTTTGATCTCTATACCAACAGGGAGATAAAAGATAGTGGTCATTTCAACCTTAAACCCCTGGCCTTATCCACTGGTTCAGGGATGGGCTAAGGACTCGCAGGCTTTTCACTGTTTACCCTTCTCCTTCACAAGCTGCCCAAAGGTTTTATTCAAATTGAACAGACCTCTCAGTTTGATTGATGCTCACAGCTACAACCACTTCCCCAAAGTGAGGAAAAAGCAGGGGTGCTAGGAATAGAGAGAAATTTAAAAATAGTCTGAATGATGCAAGAGTAACACTGCACCTACCACCCCAATTTAGCAAAGTGGAATATGTACTAAAATTGGAAAGGAAAAAGGCCTTCTCTTTAATAGAAGGAAAGCGGAAAAAATCAAAAGAAAGTGGGATTGCACCTTGAAGAGAAATAGAAATTGTAAATGACCATATGCCTTTGGAGAGAAACTGATTGAAAAGATGAGAAGATAAATAATTCAATTCAGACACTCATAACCAAGTAATACATCATTCAGTCTTATTTGTTTTCATTTTCCCGCTTATAATCAGAATTTAATTAAAACATTAAAATTATTTTTCATGTATTTTATGAGTACCTAAATATCATAAATTATATATTATATAATGCCATTCATTTTAGCAATTGATATTTTGTTCTTTCTTTAAAATTTTCAATTATAGCCTGCTTTTGTGAGAAATTCTTTTCATTCTCATTTTTCAGCTCTAGGGCAGGAAGGTATATTGCCTTATCTGATGCATCTTGTTAAGGTTGTTTTGGTTTCACGAAAGAAAAACTACTGGGTAAAAGATAACTGCATCAGAATTATGCTTGACTCTAATCACAGGTGTTTGGTGATCAGAACCTTCTGATGCCCTTGCCCTTGCTGTGGATGGGGTCTGTTGATCTTCAACCTTCTCCTTGCTTTTTAATCCTTTGCTGCTCAGTCTTGCAGCTTGACCTTATTATTCCAGTTGCCTGACATCTACACATAGAACAATATATTTTTTTTCAAATTGAGGCGTGTTTTAAATGAGGAATTGTGGTTGTGAGGTCAATTTAGTGGATCATAACCAGAAAATGAAATTGAATAGATAGAAGATATTAAAGTCTATCAGCTGTAATAATGGCAAAATATGGTTAGGTAAACTGTGTATGCTGTGAGGTAAATGTATTACTGTTGGTCATTGTCAGAAAACTTTGAAAATCACTACGGTAGAAGAATACTTATCCATGAAACTAAAACGTCTAAAACATCCCAATAGAATTATCTTAGAAAGCTTTTTCAATTTATCTGATAATAATAAATACTGTATTCATTTTCTCTAAGACACATACACTTTAAAACTGCTTATTTATTACCATAGTCTATGTCGCATATTAGGAATGATAACCTTTGCTAAAATCTTTTTTTGGATCACTTGGACAATTTGTATGTACAATACCTAAACTCCAAAAATAGCAGTAACAGAGACAGATCAATGGTTAGACTCTCTTGCAAATGATCTTTGGCTGAAACTCTAAATTTGGTATCTTTAGTATTGCTCATCAGCTAACCTTAGTTAATTTCTCTAGAAGGAGCCTCTATCCTCTCTGGCTCAGCATAGCAGTCAACCTTCTCCCGTTGACATGAGTTTGTTAAGATGAGTTACCAAGTCCTGATCTCTTCCCTAGTACAGCCCATCTCATCTTATTTCCTATTCTCATCTATTTCCTTATTGTTATATGCTTTTTAAATCAATTATTATACTGTTTCTGAGGTTTCAGTTAAAGAAAATAATATGTATAAAGATATCATAATCATTGATGCATACAAACGAATTTTGGTTCCTTCCCTTTTCAGAAAAATCTCTAAACTGTACCATGCTTAAACACATTGCTGCAAACAACTCTCAAAGGAATGTTAATTTCTAGCATTAGTTTTTCTAATTTTTTAAAGTAAGGATTCAAATGCCACTGAAGCATCACATCATATGGCATATATTTATTTATTTTTAAGATTAATCTTACACTGAAATATTTAGTTTTTAAGATTACTATGTAGTAGAGAAATAATAATGATCATGCTATAATATTTGAAACATTTCACAAATATTAATAAAGTACATTTAAATATCCCTACAGCTGATCCTCACTTTAAAGAGAGATATTTGCTCTACTATATTAATTTATAAAATAGATATACTGGAGATGAGTATCTAGACCAGTGCTGTCCAATAGAAATAATATGAGCACAGGTGAGAGTCATATTATATAATTTCAAATGTTAAATTTTCCAGTTTCCACAGTAGAAAAAGAGGAACACGTTGAAGTTAATTCTAACAATATATTTTATTTAACTCAAAATATTGTCATATCAATATGTAATCAATATAAAAATTAATGTCTTGAAATCCAGCAAATCTCAATTCAGACCTGCACTATTTTAATTAGGCAAACAGCCATGTGTAGCTAATGCTACCATATTAGAAACTACAGATCCGGAAGCTGACTACATGTTTTGATTTATAGGAATATTTACCATAAAGTTCCTTTAACCAGCTATTCTTGATGGATGCTCCTATGAAAACTGGTGGCTGGATTATAGTAACAGATGTCTACAATGGAAAAATAATAATGCCTTTCTGAAGTCATAGGACAAAAAATGTAGTTAATGGATATACTGTTTCTCAATTAAAATGTATTTTTCAAATAATTTGTAACATTTCTGTTCTTTCGTGTTTCACAAAAAGCACTAGAACATCCAGTTATTTCAAGAGCCCAAGAAACTAAACAACTACTGATTAAACAGTAACCTCTTTCTTGAATTTAAAATATGGCCTAATTTTCAAAAATTGGTTTATATATAAATTTGCACAGCTATATTTTTTGTAAAATATATGTGTAAAGTGATATAAATAGTATAATGATTAAGGAAATATATAAGTACATGCTGATACTTGCAAAATCTCATGCAGATGAATAAAAGAAGGAAAAATTAGATCATTTTTATTTAGAGACAACTTTTATTTAAACAACCTTTCTATGTTATAGTATATTATGACATCATTTTAAAAACATTAGCTGTAACCAAAAAATGTCCTTTTTCATATATTACTGAAAGTGTCGTCTTATAAATAAATAATTCATGGAAGTTTAATTACAAGGATATGGATATCTAAAATAGCTAAATACATAGAATTCAAAAGAAATAAACCCAAGCAGTTTTGTTTTGTTTGTAAACAGCCATGCAGCTAAATTTTTGCATAGTGTTTTTACAACATGCTTTCTGTTTGAGATTAATAATATGCTATAATGTAACATGTCATTTAGTGTATTATCTTTAAAATTTTAGAAAATTAAAATAAATTGATATAAATTAATATAAATCACACCTCTATGAGACATTTTATAGCTAGATTTATTAATAAAATAAAACTAATGTGTATCACTATAAAATGTGCAGATAATGTTCTGACATTTTATAACTCTTTACTAGAAAAAGAAAAATTTAAATGTATAAACTATAGCATTTGTTTCTGAATCAGTGACATTTTTTGGATAACAAATAATTTTATGACTGATTTAAAGTATATTATCATTTCAATTTGTATGACAATTTATCTTATTCTACAGCTTGGTTATGATTATTTCTTGCTTTCATTTGTCTGAACAATACAATAAGAAGACCTATCTCTTCATCTGGCCAAAAATATTACTTTTTCATCTTCTGTTTACCTTAGGAGCATTCAATTTCAATAGCTTCATTACTTTTGACTTTATTCTACTTTACTGTTCTTTTATCATGTGCTTTTTTAGATGCCTATCAAACTCAACTAAAGGTCTTATGTAAATTTCAAGAATGGGATCAATATTTTCATATAATACTAAGAAGCTAAAATATTTGTATTTTAAAAATTGAATTTGATCTTTCATTCTAATAACAATGAGGAATTATTTTATTTAGATGTTTCCTTTTTAAGGCATACTCCGTCCATAAAAGAGCATCATCTAACTCTTGTTATTTGAAGCTGCAACTGAGATGCAAACCTTGAGGGTAAAGGATAGTGCTTTATCCTGCTGGGCTTAAAAGAAATGCAATATTTTGATAAGATCCAGAAAGTCCTAAACAAAAGTACTGTAACCACTAATCTAGCCACCTTCATCGCTACTCAGATAGTGGAATGAGGAAACACGTTTCTTTACTGGATTGGCCTTATTTTTCCTCTGCCATGTTTTTCATTATCCTAGCAATGCAGTAGATAACTATTTTCAAGATTTAAAAAATAACCTTTTTTTACAAGATTTACAAAAACAGAAAAAGAAAGTGATCAGACTCCAGATTCCTTTAAATAAGTATATTTCTAATGACTCTCATAGAGTTAACATTACCAAAATTAATTTTACACATTTCACAAATGCATTTATTTTTGTAAAATGAGCTTCAGCTATACATTTTGGAGTACATTTCTAGTATGAGTATAAAATTGCCCAATAGGCAATCCCCAAAGTTTAGTTCCAAAAGTTTTTGGTAAATTGTAGCATTGGTGGACAAACCCATCCATGAGGCATGTTATAACTAACCAGTTTTAAATATATAAATTTGGATTCTCTTGCAGGAGGAAGAGGCAGTTCAATTGGTTTATAACCATATCCACCCATGTGAAGATAAAATTGTAAGCTTTCCAACCAGTAATCCCAATATAATTATTCAAATTAGAAAATTATAACAATTCTAAAGTGTTCTTGGTGATGAGACTGTATCTATTCAAAGAGATTAAAGGTTAATATGTCACATTTATATGTGTGATCACTGTCTTCCTGTGTATTTATCTTCTAAGAAAATATAAGACAGTCTATTTATTTAAAACACAGTGCTTAAGGCATATTAGACTCCATCCAAAATACCAGAACCAAAACAAGTAAAGAGGCAAACAAAGCAAAGGAGTAGATGCTATTAGGTGAATATACAGATAAATAAGTGAACAGTGAATTTGACTTGAATTTTTAGGAACTAAAGCAAAGCAGATTTGGGTTAGGTAGTTTTCATTTTGCCATAAGAAGGTACACAAAATCTGTCTATAGAAAAGAGTTGTTTCCTGGGACTAATGTCACAAAAGAGATTTCTGGGTAGGTCTGGGCAATGTGAGGAATGATGAGTCTGGGCAATATTTTAAATTAGAGTATTAAAATTTCACCCAGAGATAATGTTGAAAGGATTCTAAGGTTAGAAGTAGAGAATATGCAACTAAATCATCCCTCAGTGAAGGTGTTTCTGTGCCATTGAGGTGATGTGGTCCAGGGACATGGCTTTCTGGGTAACTCAAACACTGAAGGGCAATTTATTGTATATCTGCATAGCACAGCATTTGTCACATAAACAGCAGACACTATTTTTGAAAGGTGCATGTGAGAGTTTGCTTTGTTCATGTTAGATTTTCTAGTATGTGAGAAAAATCTTAGAAACAAGCCGAAAAGTGAAGAGGATTTTTTTATTTTTAAATGTTTTGGGGGTATGATTATTTTAACTTATAAAAGTTTTAATATATATATATCATTTTTATTACAAAAATATATATATTACAGAAGTGACATATATATGCATAAATATATAGTAGAAATGCTATATATATATACATATATACATATATATAGTGGAAATGCTAGAAAATGCAAGGAACAAGAAGAAAAATTTAAATTACATATAATTAAATCACCTAGAAATCAACATTGTTAATTTTTTGGTATGATATCTTCTTGACACTTCCATAGTTATAGGATTATTTATTCTAATGAACTTTACTCATATACTCCTACGAATTTTAATTCACAGATTGTCATTCAAGTGGAGAGATGATATTTCTCCCTTGTGTTGTCACTTCCAACTTGACGAAATTTTCACATGTTCAGTCTTTCAAAGCCAACCATCTCACTGTTGATATCTACCTGCCTCTGACTGCAGGATAGCCTGGAGTCAGCTGCAAATAAGCATTGCTCCCTTCTGACCAGGTACCCATTTATTGGTCACCGCAAAGAAAGCAAGGAGTGATAAGGAGACACCTCAAGGCGGCATGAATGGCAATTTTTGCCTAACTGATACCCTCCATTCCCACAACATCCTGGATAAAAAAGCTTTTCCTGAATATTTCCTATATAAAGCTGATAATCATAACTGGCTTTCAGCAGCAAGAAATCTGAGTATTTGTTGATAGATGTAATGAAAAAATGGAATCTATTTAGTCAGCACACATTATGGGACATGAAATGACAGTGTAGTGTCAACACTGTATCTGATTTTGCTCCAGTGACACATCTAAGGAAATTGGTAGCATACCACACAGGTCTGGGCATCGAGCAGACTCCTCGGAATCCTCTTTGAGCCGCAGGAAGTGTCAATGGCAATACCCACCAGTGAGTCCCTGGACCACGGCCAAGGCCCTGGTGCTGAAATGATGTTCTCCCTACCTCAGGCCCCAGGTGGGACTGCTGAAGATGCCTAGGCACCCGAGCGGCAGCTGCTGTACAACAGGCGAGAGCAGGGTGGCTGCAAAGCCCAGGAGGCAGAGTCTATGCCTAAGGACGTGCAGACGTACAGTCCAAAGCCGTGCTGCAGAGCCGCCAGCTGCTGGGAAGCAACAGGAGGGACCCACCTGAGACAAGCATCAACCATGAGTGGCTCTTTTTGCAGAAAAGGGGAGGGCAACCATCAGATTGAAAAGCAGGGGCCAGACTCCTGCAAATGAATCATGAGCTCGCACGGGAGATGAATTTGTTTCTACCTTTAGGCATACTTAGGAATTATTTTTCAGCCTCAGTTTCCTTCTCTGAATGAACGAACATGTCCTATCTGAGAGGAAAACAAAACCAAACAAAACAGGAATTTAAAGGCCAGCTGACTGTGGAATTGATGGGCTGGTTATTCATGGGAGGGTCTGCACAGATGCTTCTGGGTTTTGTCTTTGGGTGGAAGGAGGAGGAAAGAGAATTGTGGCACATTGCTGGGGAAAGACAGCAGATGTGGGCATTGAGGAAGGAAAGTGGCTGATTTTGAGTGGCCCTGGAGCAAGTGGTTTGTGCAGAATGATGAGGAAGGGTCTGTATTCACGTGAGGCTGTGGGGCTGTGGCCACATACACTGGGAACCCAGGCCCCAGAGATCTAGCTCATCGCAGAGTGAGAGCAGATCACGGGCCCTCCTCTCTCTCCTTTCTGCAAGCCAACACAGCCAGCAGTATAGCAGTGAGTAGTATAAAAATGAACATCCTGGCCGTTCACTATTATAGCCTCCACTGGGGGATGTAGATTTCCACGGAAAGCATCAAAGGCGACTTTGATGAACATAAATAACCTTCCAGACTCAGAGGAACTAGGAAGATTTGGAAGGGAGGCTGAGATGCTCTGTGAATGCGGGCTGCTGGAAGAAATGTCCTAATTTAGGCAGTAATGTGACTGTGATCTCACTTGCTCTCATAGAATGGTGAGGCCTGAGGCATTCGGCTTACATGTAAACATTCAAATGCTTCATGTGCTTTTTGGTCATTTGTCTGTCTTCTTTGGAGAAATGTCTATTTAGATATTCTGCCCATTTTTTGATTGAGTTGTTTGGTTTCTTTTTGATACAGAGCTGCATAAACTTTTTGTATATTTTAGAAAGGAATACCTTGTTGGTCACTTATTTTGCAAATATTTTCTCCCATTCTGTGGGTTGTCTTTTTGTTTTGTTTATGGTTTCCTTTACTGTGCAAAAGGTTTTAAGTTTAATTAGGTCTGTTTTGTTTAACATGACTAATTATTAGAGAAATGCAAATCAAAACTACAATGAAGTATCACTTCACACCAGTCAGAATGGCTGTCATCAAAAAATCTGCAAGCAATAAGTGCTGGAGAGGGTCCTGGGAGAAAAGGGAACCCTCCTGCACTGTTGGTGGGAATGTAAATTGGTACAACCATTATGGAGAACAGTATGGAGGTTCCTTAAAAAACTAAATATAGAACTACCATATGATCCAGCAATCCAACTCCTGGGCATATATCCAGAGAAAACCATAATTCTAAAAGATTCATACACCCCACTCTTCACTGCAGCACTATTGACAATAGCCCAGACATAGAAGCAACCTAAATGTCCATCGACAGATGAATGGATAAAGATGATGTAGTACATATATACAATGGAATATTACTCAGCCATATAAAAGAACAAAACAGTGCCATTTGCAGCAATGCAGATGGACCTAGAGATTATCATACTAAGTGAAGTAAGTCAGATAGAGAAAGACAAATATCATATGATATCACTTATATGTGGAATCCAATAAAAATGATACAAATGAACTTTTTTATAAAACAGAAACAGACTCACAGATCTCAAAATCAAATTTATGGTTACTAAAGGGGAAATGTGAGGGGAAGTGATAAATTAGGAGATTGGGATTAACATATACATACTACTATATATAAAATAGGTAACTAACAAGGACCTCCTATATAGGACAGGGAACTCTACTCAATGTACTGTAATAACCCATATGGGAAAAGAATCTGAAAAAGAATGGAGATATATATGCATATAAAATTGATTTACTTTGCTGTACACCTGAAACTAACACAACATTGTAAATCAACTATATTCTAATAATTATTTTTTAAAAATTCATATACTTGTTCTAGGTCATAGTTGTTCTGAGATTAATTACACAAAATATGTGATAGGGCCCAAAGCAGGTCCTGCAATAAGGAAGTTACTTAATATTTTCCAAGAAGCACTGCAAGGAGCTCTACATGCATTTTCCATTTTAATCTTCATAGCCACTTTACAAATTATTAAATAATGACTACTAACATCTCCGACATAAATTTCAGGGAGGTAGTAATCTACCCAACATCGCACAATTGTAAGTAATGGAGTCAGAACAATCATAGGTTTCCCTGTTTTTCTGGGTTTTTGTTTTTTATTTTATTTTTTTTCGGATTAGACTTCTAATTCACAAATGGAAGTGGGAGGGGCTGTAAGGGAGGAGGTAATTAGAAACTGGGTCTGCATAGTTTGAGAAAGCATAACCGATACATATGTTGTTTTCATTATACACATTTTAGAAAGTAAAGCTTCATTTTTTTAAAGATACAAATGAATTTATATACAAGATAGAAACAGACCCACAGACATAGAAAACAAACTTATGGTTACCAAAGGGGAAAGGCTGGGGAAAGGATAAACTAGGAGTTTGGGATTAATGTATACACTCTACTATGTATAAAATAGATAACCAACAAGGACCTACTGTATAGCACAGGGAACTATAATCAATATTTTGTGATAACCTATAAGGGAAAAGAATCTGAAAAAATAGATATATATGTATATGTAACTGAATCACTTTGCTGTACACCTAAAACTAACACAACATTGTAAATCAACTATAACTCAATAAAAATAAATAAATAAATAAAATAAAATGATATCCAACAAAAAAAATAATAAACTAAAGCTTAATACAAATGCTCTTGGCTGGTGGGGATCCTGAACGACAACCTGAGAAACACTGCAGGGATACGTGACTGGTGAATCCCTACATCTCCCCACACTGACTTACCAGGGGACCCAGCATAATGAGAACATCAAAATTGTTCATTTTTATTTTTCTTTCGGTACTGGGATAATGGGCGATTTATATTTTCTTCTTTGTTTTCCCAATTTTCCACAATAAACTTGCATCTTTCTTAATCATAAAAACAGTTATTAAATGCAGATTCAATTTTTAAATTTTAGACCTTTATTATAATATGGAAATGTTTTTTGAGTAGTCATAGTGAAAAGGTAGTAAATAGCAGTATATATAGGTAGTTACATAAACATGTCTATAAGAAAAACAATGAAGGAAAATACACTAAATCCCAACTCATTTTGATTGTCCTTTAAAAACTGCCCCCAGTGCCCAAATCTAGGTATTAATAAGCCATCTAAACAACAGTTTTCTTACAGGTATATCAACTTTTTGGATTGCTTTTTAATGTGACATTCAATATTTATTAAATAAGCAATGCCATGAAAAATACATTAATGAACAAACCACTTATTGTTTTAAGGGAAAGAGAAAAAGAAGGGTAAAGGGGTTATATCTGCCTCCATGGGGGACATCAAAATCACCTGTGGAGTATTTTAAACCCACAAATTTGCATGAACATTTTGCACCACCTGCTACTATCTTTTCCTAGGTTCAGATAAACCAGGGGTTGAAATGGGAAACTTGGTTGAAAAATCTCTCTGATAGGGAGGCACTGTTCCTGATGTTCATGTGTTTGATTCTCTCAGTGGGTGGGATTTGAGAACAGTAGAGAAGCACCAGCCCAGATGCTGTGCAGAGCTGTCCAAAAGTGTCACACTGAAAACATGAGAGAGACAGTTTATCTGACAACCAGGGACAATATGTATAAATCTCAGAGGTATTTTTGTTTATTCTGCTTTGTTTTGCTTTTGTTTCTCAAAGGAAAAGCCCACCTTCTCCAACCCACCATCCAGTCCCCAAACAAAAAAAAAATGAACAAATGATATTGGATGTTGGATGACAAAAATTTTTCCACCGTAGTAAGATGGTCATTGCTTCTGCTTTGGACCTTATATGCTGCAGTAGCAGAGCACTCAGCATTAACAGAGACCCTGAGGAGGGTGGCGAGGTGGATAGCCGTGTTTCTGGCAAAGGTTAAACAATGAATGAACCTTAATGAATGGTTGAAGGTACCAGAATTTAAAATGACATTACCAAATCGGGATTCCTGAATGCCACGTGGAATAAGATTTCAACCTCTTTTATAGGAACCAACTGGATTCAATTGTTTAAGAATACTAACAAAGATAGAATATTAGAGATCTTATGAGCCATACAAATATAGCTGCTCCTGTGATTCTATCACTTTCATTGAGGCATGTAGTTGGAATACTCTTGAAATTGACGTTTGCAATACTTTCATAAGTTGAAATAAGTATTATTTAGATATAGCCTATCCTTGTAGAAAATTCACCGTCCTGAATTACAGTTTATATTTTTTACCTTTTTTCTCCAGTAATCAGACTGGGCTCAGAACTCTCATTAGAAATGTTTCCCAGATTATCTCCTTATGGTGGCTACTTAGTATAGAAAGCACCATTCAAACTATTAAGAAGGAAAAAGCAAATTCTCTTAGTGTTGTTATCTTATCTCACTTTTAATAAAACTTGAGTCTTACCCAAGAGTACTTATTTTTATTGACTTGTTCTCTAACCCAGGGGGGTTAGTAAACGAAAAACAGAAACAATGTAATATGGATTACAAACACTAGGCATGAATATTGGAAGGAGAAGAACGCATTCAAATCTGAGCAAACAGCTTTCTTATGACAAAAAGAAAGTGGGTTACAGTTTACCTATTTTAGGGTTCCAAGAAAGAAAGTACATTATTTTGAGACTCATTTAAAGGATTTGCCTCTCTCCCTGGACACCTCACCTTACCTCACTTCATAAGTCACATGCTGTCTAGACCAGATTCAAGGTTGACTCTGAAAAGATTACATTCACAGGGTCACCGGGAGTGAAGGCAGGGGCAGGAGTTTTCAGCCTGGAGAATGGAGCTTTGATTTATGTTGGGTTGCAAATTTAAGTTCTGACCAGGACTTTTCTACCTTTCCAATCTGAAAAGCAAAGGCTACAACAAAAGAAAAGCAACCTGCAATGAAATATAAATGAGTACAATACCTTAGAATAAGGGCAATCTACCTAAATGGGACTTTATATGGTTACAGGATAATTACTGTATTTTACAACTCCTGCATAGTACTGTTATAAATCCTATCACTAGACAATCTTTATTTTTCCCAGTATCACAAACTTATTCACATGAAAACTTCACTTACAATGTATTAAATAAAGAAAAGCACACAAATTAGAGCTCTTTATTAACCAAGATTAAAAATCAAATGATAATGGTAACACATAATATTGAAATCTTTATGTTTATTTCATTGCTTATATTTCACTTCAAGCAAAGGGGTTATAATGTTCACTTGCTCTCACAACTTTCATATACATTTTCATTTAATTCAAAGGTCAAATGCCAGTGGTGTGGATCAAATGTATTAAACAAGAGTGGAAAAAAATCAAATGTCATTTGGCTTTTTCACTATATGATCATGACAGTAGAAAGAATAAACTAAACTGGGTTTTATATATTGTCAGCAGAAGAGGTTTTCATTGTTAGGAAGTAGGCATGCATGAGAACAAGAACACGGAGAGTTCATAAAATGTCAGATCACAATGAAATATATGCTCTCTCATTTCCTGTGGGTTTGGCTTCATATGTTTTCAGACTGAGGATATGGATAATATAACAGAATGGTGTTCAGAAAGGAGTGAAGAATTGTGTGAAGAATTCTCCCAAATGCTCAGGAACACAGCTTTGGCTTGGTGTACACCACTGGGTACCAAGCAAATGAGATCACTGAGAATCATCATTTCTGCCTTGTGACCTCTGCCTGCATGAGCTACCATTCTTAATGACTTAATGGTAGTGTTCAACTATTTTTCATGGATATCTAAGCTGTAAAATCTCCCATGAAGCACTTTATTTCTTTTCAGAAGATTTAGCCTGGACAAGTACCATATGAAACTTAAAGACATGAAACAAAGTACAGAGTCTGGGTGTCTCAATATTGGGAGAATCTGAATAGGGAAAATATAAACAAAAAATAATCTTAGGCAAAAAAAGTAATTGACACAAGACAGAGACCAACTAACCCACAAACAAAATCTTTACAAAGCACATTTTAGCCACGCAAACTTTCCAGTCTTCCCCAAATATTTCACATTCTTTCTGATGTCTAAATCTTTGTTCATGCATGGAATGCCCTCTTCCTTCTTTCTAGTTGGAATATTCCCACTCAACATTCAGTTAAAATGTCACTTCTTTGTTGAAAGACCCTCACTGCTCAAGAAATAACCACCTCCTTGACTATGTTACCACCACAGTCTACATCCTTAAATTGTACTACTTATGCTATATTGCAATTTGTATTGTCATTTTCCTGATTTTAAGGCCTTCAAATTATGAAAAATAGTTGGAAATTTCTGGGACAAGAAGTAGCGAGTGGTCTCAGAGGATTCTTTTTCCAATAAACAAGGATAAAAAAAGACAGTAAAAGAGAAAGGACCTTCCCAGCACAGGGAACAGAATGAGCAAAGGTAGAGGTAGAATTAAGAACCCATACAGGTCTTATCAACGGTGAGACTCCACTGGAGATAAGAAGGGCCTATGAACAAGACCAACTCATGATCTTGAACATTGTCTGAGGCAGGAGGGTTCTTTAATTTAAGCAAGGAAATCACAAAAGCACACTTGCATATATTATGATCATTCTGGCAATAGAGGGGTGGAAAACTGGAGTTGGGAAAGAGAATTTTGAATCCTTTGTAATAGGCAAAGGCTGATGATAGGGTGAACTAATGTAGTAGCACAGTGGGAATAATGAGGAAAGAATATTCAAGAAAGGTTTGGGAGTTAGTAATGAATATGAGATGGGGGATACAACAGGCATTTAAGGATTGGAATCCTTAATTAATAGGATGATTTTCATATTTCTGATTTGGAAGTGAGTGTAAGTGGTGGTCTAGTCTACCTAGATGGATAATACAGGAGGGAGGAAATGTCTGGAAATAAAGCAGTACTTTTCCTTTTTAATATTCTGAATTAACTTTGCCTATGGGCCATCCAGTTGGGAGATGGCTGGTAGGCAGTCAGAGTATCTGGGTCTAATATGAAAGAAAGTAGTGTGATTTGGCAGTAATGCACACTGCAGTCACCTGTCTGTAGGGGCTGTAGGAATGAATTAAATTGCCCAGGAGCAGAACAGAGAGGAAGAAGGAAAGGAGCCATATGCCTGGCCTCAGGGGTAGAGTATGTACAGAGGACAAAGTATTTACAGGCAGGTAGACGGAGATGCTACAAGACCTGAATTCGTTCAAAAAAAAGTATGTGTATTTTTCCATAAAAGCATTTGACAAAGAGGAGAGACTGCCCATATTATGAAAATACTCAGAAAAAGTTAAAAATGACAAATCATGTTTATGAAGATATTTTAAACAAAATTGAATGCACTGTACAACAACTGTATTTAAAGTAATACTATTTAAGTTGTTAGTATTTGAATGCGGTAGAAGAAGAACCCTAATGCTGTTTGAGGGAAATCTGATTTTCAGGATAAACCCAAGTGTGGCTCTCACCTGACTGGCTGAGGGCTGTAAAAAGTGTGATGCTGAATCAGGGGCAGTGAATGTCTTCTTCAAATATAAAAACTGACATTTTTTTCAAATCAAATATTCTTATATGTATTATGTTTAAAAGAAATTGAAATATGTTTATAAAGCTAAGTATTCCTTTGTAATGAACACAATCCTTTTCTAATACATTTTCTTTTAAAATTCACTCCATACTTTTTAAGGCTTTGTCTAATGAGAAGACTTGGATAATGGATAACAATTTGTTTCTGGTTCTATAGGACATCAATATCCCATATAACAAGTAAAACAAATCAGGGAATGTTTCATCCAAATTTCTGAATCTGAATATTGGTTGTACAAGCTTCCAGAGGATCAATGAATTTTGAATTTTTCTTAGGGCATCGTGTATTCTATAAGACTAGGTAGTAAATTGTCCAGCCTCTGAAGCACTAAAAGCTTAATGTATTATTCTAATTCCTTCACAGTGATACCTAATATTTCAGTATTAACATGCTTTAGTGAAGTAGTTCTCAACCCAAGATGCATATCAAAATCACCTGTGGACCTTTAAAATTTCAGATATTCAAATCCATCTCAAATTACTGAAGCTAAACAGGTGTTACTATATCCTGAAAATGCCAGCATACAACACTGCCCTGCCACCCATTCTAAACAACTAATATAATATCTTTTGTGTTGCTAATTACCTTTCATAGGCAAGGGTATAATTTCCCCACATAACAAGGGTCTTGCCTTTTTTTAAAATCTCTCCTTGCCTGTAGCAGAATACAGCAGACTCAATAGGTATATTTGTCAACTGATGTGATTTTTTAAAGATTTACTGAAACCAAATTTAGCTATACAATGATGTATTGGAGAGTTAGTTTTGGAGCCAAGTCATATAGCATCCTAAATTGTTGACAAGAATATTTAAACTTTTCAATGCTTTCATCTATTTTTGATGATTCAGTGCAATAAGAAATTTTGTAGATGTATGAAAAGAATTTTAAATAGGTGTTATGTGTGCTGAAGTAAATATGTTATTAGCAGGAGGCCTCATTTACATTCCAGATCAGAGGAAGTTCGTAGTAGAACAGTCATATGCTCATGAGATTCAACATTAGATCTGTATGTTTCCCTTAATCCTATATGAACTTTGTGAACATGCAAAAAACATTTTATGTTTATAGAACCACGTGCCCTAAATGTAAATGGTTTCCAAGGTAAAGTTGCTAAAGAAAGTGACAAGATATTTTTAAGAATTTGTTTAATGAATAGAACATTAAAACATGGTAGTGCTTTAGAAATAGGATATTGTGGGGAAAAAAATAGCATTTGCTTTTTCATAATGCTTATCTTAAGATTTATTTCTTATCTTAAGAAATATTTTGTCCTCCATTCTCAAGAGCAACAATTGACACTGATTACTTAGCAACCATATAAAGTCTAGCACGGTCAAGCTGTGATAATGGAACCATCAATGCAGTTATAATGTACTTAGGTCCTGAGGATGGCGGTTGCAAATGTAACTATGATCCAGGCTAAAACCTCTTTGCCAGTCTGGAAGGGTTAAGAGCCACTGAACAGAGCTCTTTCAAACAGCAAGTCACAGGGTGAGGAAAAGGAAGATGAGGTTAAAAGCATGACACAGTCTTTAAAAAATGCTAGATATCGTTAATATGTAAAGTCCATCACTGTATTATTTTTAATCCATAGGCAGACATTTAAATTTTAATAACACTTCAAACACACACACACACACACACACACACACACACACACACACGCAGTAAAGTTCCTCATAGTCTCTCAAACAGTGAAAAGGGAGCTCTTACTTTTTCTTTGCATCTTCAACAATGTTGGATATTATCATTCTTTTACACGTTTGTCAGTTTGATAACTGAAAATTTGCAGTTACTTGATCATTAGTATGAGGGATTTTTTAAAAGCATGTTTACCATTATTAGATCAGGCAGTGTTACCTGATCTTAGCCCTAGCTCATCTTTCTATAAGATTGTTTTAACTTTACTTATTTGTATCAGTTCTTTGTATATTAAGGACATTAACCTTTTCTGTTACTTGTGATGTAAATATTTCCATATTTTTAACTTTATTTTGCTTATAGTTACTTTTTTCATTTTCAAGTTTTAAATCAGATTTCTTGTGGTGCTTAAAGATTCCTATTCAAAGAATATGAAACATGATATTCTATATTTTCTTTTAGTACTTTTATAGTATTGTTTTAAGGAGAGTTTTTCATTTAAATTTAGGTCTTTAATCCTACTGGAATTTATTTTTATGTATCACTTTAAATAAGAATATAAACTTTTTCCCCCAATTAAAATGTCAATATTAAAATACCTTGAAATGCTTTATTATAACTATGCTTATGGGTTGACAAATCATATTCTGTATAGCAGCATTTTTACAAAGAAACTAATGAGTAGCATTCTCTATTCCCAGAATTCTGTGTGAAATATAAAAAGAGAATATGAATCCAATTTCACTAGGTCAACTTTCTTTGAAAATTATCTGTAATATGTGTCACTTAAATATTCAAATAAAACTGGATGCTCTTTATAGAACACAAACACCCACCCAAAAGTTTTTAAAATCACATGAATGTATACTTGGATTATTTACTATTTGAAATTGTCTAAACTTCTGCTTTCTCCCATTTATAAGGACAATCAAAGCGACAATATGGGATTCATTTTAAGTTCTTAGTTTAGAATTTAAGATTGCCTTAGAATTTCATCTTTGATATTACTTCCTGAGATTTCCTGCTTCTGATATTAAAATCCAATTTACAAATGATTCACATTTTTGAACTGTGAGTACTAAAGGTAAGCATTTTTCTTTTGCACATGTAAATACTGTGGTATACAAGAAGTGAGAATAATCAATCTCCAAATCTCAAGGTTCCTCATCTGATACTTGAGTATCCTAATGTTACATCATAAATCAAGGTGAGACTGAAATGAGAGGAAATGAGAAAGGGTCCATTATAGGGTCTCATACATAGTAGTCAAGACAATAAATATTAATGCCTTATCTTTTCCATTTCCTGAAAACACATTCATTTCACATGGGCCAGGAATACTCTTTAATTCAAGCTTAATGAAAAGTAAACTGAAATAATGACATGAATAATTAAAAAGAATTTAGAAATATTATCAATTTTTAAGTAGAAAATTCTTATTTTAAAAAAGTTATGAGGGGCTTCCCTGGTGGCGCAGTGGTTGAAAGTCCGCCTGCTGATACAGGGGACATGGGATCGTGTCCCAGTCCGTGAAGATCTCACATGCAGTGGAGCGGCTGGGCCCGTGAGCCATGGCTCCTGAGCCTGTGCGTCCAGAGGCTGTGCTCTGAAAAGGGAGAGGCCACAACAGTGAGAGGCCTGCGTACCGAAAAAAAAAAAAAAAAAGAGGCCTCAAGATTGCTTTGGCCATTTGGGGTCTTTGGTGTTTCCATACAAATTGTGAAATTTTTAGTTCTAGTTCTGTGAAAAATGCCAGTGGCAGTTTGATAGGGATTGCATTGAATCTGTAGATTGTTTTGGGTAGTAGAGTCATTTTCACAATGTCGATTCTTCCAATCCAAGAACATGGTATACCTCTCCATCTATTTGTATCATCTTTAATTTCTTTCATCAGTGTCTTATAATTTTCTGCATACAGGTCTTTTGTCTCTTTAGGTAGGTTTATTCCTAGATATTTTATTCTTTTCGTTGCATTGGTAAATGGGAGTGTTTTCTTGATTCCACTTTCAGATTTTTCATCATTAGTGTATAGGAATGCCAGAGATTTCTGTGCATTAATTTTGTATCCTGCTACTTTACCACATTCATTGATTATCTCTAGTAGTTTTCTGGTAGCATCTTTAGGATTCTTTATGTATAGTATCATGTCATCTGCAAACAGTGACAGCTTTACTTCTTTTCCGATTTGGATTCCTTTTATTTCCTTTTCTTCTCTGATTGCTGTGGCTAAAACTTCCAAAATTATGTTGAATAATAGTGGTGAGAGTGGGCAACCTTGTCTTGTTCCTGATCTTACTTGAAATCCTTTCAGTTGTTCACCATTGAGGACAATGTTGGCTCTGGGTTTGTCATATATGGCCTTTATTATGTTGAGGAAAGTTCCCTCTAGGCCTGCTTATGGAAACACCAAAGACCCCGAATAGCCAAAGCAATCTTGAGAAAGAAAAGTGGAGCTGGAGGAATCAGGCTCCCTGACTTCAGACTATACTACAAAGCTACAGTAATCAAGACAGTATGGTACTGGCACAAATACAGAAATATAGATCAATGGAACAGGATAGAAAGCCCAGAGATAAACCCACACACATATGGTCACCTTATCTTTGATAAAGGAGGCAGGAATGTACAGTGGAGATAAGACAGCCTTTTCAACAAGTGGTGCTGGGAAAATTGGACAGGTACATGTAAAAGTATAAAATTAGAACACTCCCTAACACCATACACAAAAATAAGCTCAAAATGCATTAAAGACCTAAATGTAAGGGCAGACACTATCAAACTCTTAGAGGAAAACATAGGCAGAACACTCTATGACATAAATCACAGCAAGATCCTTTTTGACCCACCTCCTAGAGAAATGGAAATAAAAACAAAAATAAACAAATGGGACCTAATGAAGCTTAAAAGCTTTTGCATAGCAAAGGAAACCATAAGCAAGACCAAAAGACAACCCTTAGAATGGGAGAAAATATTTGCAAATGAAGCAACTGACAAAGGATTAATCTCCAAAATTTACAAGCAGCTCATTCAGCTCAGTAACAAAAAAACAAACAACCCAATCCAAAAATGGGCAGAAGACCTAAATAGACATTTCTACAAAGAAGATATACAGATTGCCAACAAACACATGAAAGAATGCTCAACATCATTAATCATTAGAGAAATGCAAATCGAAACTACAATGAAGTATCATCTCACACCAGTCAGAATGGCCATCATCAAAAAATCTAGAAACAATAAATGCTGGAGAGGGTGTGGAGAAAAGGGAACCCTCTTGCACTGTGGGTGGGAATGTGAATTGGTACAGCCACTATGGAGAACAGTACAGAGGTTCCTTAAAAATCTAAACCTAGAACTACCATATGACTCAGCAATCCCACTACTGGGCATATACCCTAAGAAAACCAGAATTCAAAAAGAGTCATGTACCAAAATGTTCATTGCAGCTCTATTTACAATAGCCAGGACATGGAAGCAACCTAAGTGTCCATCATCGGATGAATGGATAAAGAAGATGTGGCACATATATTCAATGGAATATTACTCAGCCATAAAAAGAAACGAAATTGAGTTATTTGTAGTGAGGTGGATAGACCTAGAGTGTGTCATACAGAGTGAAGTAAGTCAGAAAGAGAGAGACAAATACGGTATGCTAACACATATGGAGTCTAAGAAAAAGAAAATGTCATGAAGAACCTAGGGGTAAGACAGGAATAAAGATACAGACCTACTAGAGAATGGACTGAGGATATGGGGAGGGGGAAGGGTAAGCTGGGACAAAGTGAGAGAGTGGCATGGACATATATACACTACCAAACATAAAACAGATAGCTAATGGGAAGCAGCCGCATAGCACAGGGAGACCAGCTATGTGCTTTGTGACCACCTAGAGGGGTGAGATAGAGAGGGTAGGAGGGAGGGAGACATAAGAGGGAAGAGATATGAGAACACAGGTATATGTATAACTGATTCACTTTGTTTTAAAGCAGTAACTAACACACCATTGTAAAGCAGTTATACTCCAATAAAGATGTTAAAATAAATAAATAAATAAATAAAAATAAAAGAGGCCTCAGAGAGAGTCTGAGGCCCTTCTGCCATGTGAGGTTACACCTAAAGATGGCCATCGAGGAAGTGATCTCTCATCTGACACCAAATCTGCTGGTGCCTTGATCTTGATGTCCTGGTATCCAGAGCTGTGAGAAATAAACTTATGCTGCTTATAAGCCACAAAGTTTGTGGTATTTTGTTACTGCAGCTCAAACTGATTAAGACCAGAATGTTATCAGAACATAATAATACATAAAGCAGAACAGCAGATGTTTAAGAGTCATGATCTTAAATTTAACCACTTAATAACTGCAGGTACTTGAGAAAATTACTTAACCTGCCAGAGTCCTAGGTAGTTGTTTTGTTTGTTTTCATTTTGTTTTTCCATATATAAGTGGGCATAATAACAGTGATAACCTTACAGAAGTGCTGTATGGATTAAATGAAATTATGTCTATAAAATAATTATCCCAATGCTTGACACATCATAACCTGTCAATACACGTAAACTATTATGGTTACTTATTGACAAAAGATGTTTTAATATGTAACAAAGAGGGGATTTCTAAGATATCATGGAAAGCCTATTGTGGAAGAAATATGATAAGAAAGACAACACAGATGAGTTCCTGGACTGTGTGAAGCAGCTATGGTACAATGCAAAAAGCTATTTTTTAAAAAACCCAGCCCCTCTCCCCTGGCCTAAGTTCCTGCCTCAGGTAAACATCTCATATCTTGCTTTAACTATGGCTGCTTAGCTGTTACCGTTAAATCATAGCTAACAATAGTACTATTGTATGTCAGGCACTGTTCATGTACTTTAATCCACTTATCCTCCCAAGTCTTCCAAAATTTTCTCACCATTTCTGGTTTACTGATGGCATCCTTCCAGATTTCCAATGATTCAGTGGATTTTCATGTGTGCATGTGATTTCAGTAGGATTTTTGCGGTAAGGAGAAGAGAGAAACTTTCTGACTTTCCTCAGCCACCCTGAACCAGAAGTGAAACACCCAAGCAGTCTTTCTAAGACACAAAACTGATCATGTCACCCCTCCACAGCTTCCATGAGAAAGTTTAGGCTCCCAGTTTATGACATGATCCTGACACTTCTACAGCTCTCTCCTCTTCTCCTAAGTTTTTTTGCAGACCCCAAAACTGCACACGTTGTTTTACCCCTTTTTTCCTTTGTGGTTCTGGTCTGTCTGCAATATCCTTCTCCTTTTTTCCACCTGATGGTCGCTTTCTCCTATTGTAAGCCATAACCATGAAGGGAGTTTGTGAAGTCTGTTATAACTGCTCCCAGCCAAAGTTGCAGACAGACTCTTCTGTGCGTTTACTGTACCTTGTACATTTTTCTGTTGTGGCACTCACTACTTTCTGAAGAAATTATTTGTTTGCTTGTACTTATCCATTAGTATTGAAGTAACCCAGAGAAAGGACCATATCCTATTCATTTTTATATCTTTAGTATTTGGAAGAATGTCTCTAAAACATGCATTTTCAATAGGGGAGATATCACGTTCAAGGGGGCAAAACTTAGGAAGGGGGTTGAAAAAACTAGCTCTTACAATGCTTTGTGGCCCTCCAAAGAGCTACAATACAAAACAGATATACAGTATATCCAAGGTATTAAATTTTCTTAGGCAGAGGGCAATTAGGTTAAAAAAAAAATCTAAAAAAGTCTCCTAAGGTAGAATTGAGAAATACTGCTTTGAAGCAAGCACTAAGTTAAGGTTTATTTTTGTTAATATTCAGTAAATATTTTTGAGTAAATAAAGAAATAAATTAAATTCAAACTCTAGTTCTGATTCTTTTTATCTGGGTGACTTTGCCTAAGTCATTTAACTTCTCTTGACTTATTACTATCATACACGGCTGGTGAAAGATTAAAGCATATAATATATTCGTAAACTCAAAAATATGTAAATAGCGTATGCTATCATGCTTCAGAACTATGTCACCTAAATTCCTTATTTTTTTCTTCTCTACTCAGCAAGTTCTTAAAACAGAATTTTTCATTTTTTTGTGAAGTATGCCCTGCTTATTTTAAGGGAAAACTGCTCTAATGTATGTATCTCCACTCTCATCATGTCTTTATGTCTGTGTTCCTTACCTAGAGTGAAAGAATTCTGAGTGCAGAGTTTGTGTCTTATTCATAGTAGGTACCAAAATGAGACACATATGAATTCTAAAAGCTGATGAGAGAATGTGAAGTGAGGCACTTGCATGTCTGTCCTCCTGTCATTGCTACACAGAGTGATAATAAAGAACCTGTCAGCTAACTTATCAAGAACCCCAAGCTCACTAAGAGCTGATCTGGAAAAGCAAAAGCACATCCTCTAATAAAACCTGCCTTTAGCAGATGTGTGGTATTCTAGATGCATGTGAAAATTCTGCAAAAATCTTTTGAATCAAATGCTCAAATAATATCAGTATTAGCGTTATTTTCAAGTAAACAGGATGATGAGAAATTACACATGGTTCCTCTAACATTCAAATAAAAAACAATATTTTGAGTGATTAGTTAGATCAAATTCTTTTTGAAACCTAACTGAATGTGAGATTTCCAGAGGAAACAGGTGGGTTCTTTACTATTTTTATTTACAAGCATCTTTTTTATATTTGGATGTATATAGCCTTTGTCTTATGTAGAGATGTAAACATTTTGGAATATGGTTCTTAGATAAAGAGAACTTCTAGGAAGCCTGGAGGCACGTGATGCACCCATGACTGTGATCAAATCGCAGACCAGCAGGAAAACCCCCTTTGGCACTCAGCACAAAGAACTCTGGGGAGTTTTCTCTAAAAATCTCCTTTGTAATTTTGCTGCATCACATTTGGCCAAAGGCATGGTCTGACTGGTGGTTTTACTGATTTACTGGCCAACACTGACAGCATTATGAAAATAGAAGACTTGGAGCAGTGATTGTAACTGCCGTGGAGGTCTCCCTGAAGATCGCCTTTATGCTGCCATGAGTTCATGTACTTCCAGTGGATAATTCCTCAGATCATGTATATTACGGCTCAATGACTGTCAGCACCAAGGCCAGTGTCATGGACTAAATACTTACAGCTTTTCAATTTTCAGTAAACAAAATTATATACATATTATACTGATTCATATAAATAAGCCAAGGCCTGTAATTCTTCTGGGCCCAATAAAACAGCAACCCCTTGAGCAGGAACATTTATAATATATCTAAACATGTGGCTTAACCTTTAGGACACACATGAAGGTACACTCAGATCAGCTGCACCCGATGTCATCCATTATGGATGGGGGTAGGATGGAAACTGAACAATTGATAATCTCAGAGTTATAAAAATTGTAGACAGAAACGATTTCTGCAATGCTGTGATATCTCACGAATGTATGGAAAACTTTTAACTTTGTAAAGGAAATTTTTCCAAAACCCACTGTGTAAAAGTCAGCAGGAGTGAAACAGATTTAACTTCCTTTGAGGATTATGAATCTGATACTATAAAAACTAACTACCTATGGGATAATTAATTGTCCATAAGAGGTGTGCAGTGATCAAGTAGCTCTTAACAGCATTCTTACATCTTTAATCCTTACATCTTTTAAAAATGCTCTGCATACAAATCATCCTCAAAATACCATCTAATGCTGTGCTTTGAAAACTGGAGTATATACCCTTTCTCCTGGATATACATTGATGAACAAAAGGCACAAGAAACCACAAAATCAATATTGAGTATCTTTTGGAGGAGGCAATTCTACTTTAAAATGTGATAAATGTGAAAGATATTATTTTAACATTAAATATATAGTAATGTAAGGAATATATAATTTATATGGATTTTTAAGATTAAACAAGAAACGTCAAAGAAATATCACTCTTCAGGTTAGTCCAAATATTCTGAATAAGATATATTATATTCATATATATCCATATATATATATATATCCATATGTACACACAAAAACATACACACATATACATATATAAACAAATATATACATGTATATGCACAAACATATATATTCATACACAAACATATACACATATATATGTACACATATACACATATAAACACACATACATCATGTGAAACAGTCTATAAATTTAAAAACCAAAACAAGAAAAAAATGAAAAGAGAATAAGATCTAAAATCATTGTGCAGATATTGTTACTTAGTGTGCTACAGTCTTGTGCTGGGCATCTTAAATACATCATTTCAATTAATGATGCCAATAAATTTGAAAATTAGTAGTAGGCCACTTTTAGAAATGAGTCATGTGAGCTTTAAGTAGGTTAAATAACTTGCCTAAGACCACATGGCTACTAAATATCAAAGCTTGATTTCAAACCTAGTATCTTAGGTGCCAAAACCAACCCCAGGCTCTTTCCACCCACATTTTGGTGTTAGAACTCCTAATATCTAAATTCTGCTAACCATTATCTAACCTTGTTCTCTCTTGCTATGCTGCAGTGAAAAAGAAAAAAAAAAAAGAATTTTGGTAACCATCACTGATAGCACAGCTCTTGTATTTAGCATGAATGACTACAATAAGCCCTTGGATTAAGTGAGATAGTGAAAACTTCTGAATTATGTAAGGAAGGGATAGAGCCCCAATAACTTGATTTCACTTTTCTGTAAGAATGATATAAATATCCTGCAGTCTATATATAGTCAGATTTTCCTTTTATCATATCTAAGACAGAAACAACAATCCTCATCATGGCACTAAAACAGTGATTCCACCCTTGCACAGAACAAAGGGAACTCCTCAAATATTGAAGATTTGAGAACAGCTAAGTATATAAAATACAAAACACTAGAAATCCTGAAAGTGGGTATCTAGAAGGCAAGGCAGTGTATTCTGACAGGTATAATGTCTGTCCGTGTTTCCTTTCTCATCATTTCAACCTCCTTTCTTTCCCCCACTTTGAAAGCAAACACATAGCCCAACATCCCCAATAAACTCCTGGGTGAACAAGTTTGGGAGTTATTTTGCAGCGATCATCTATAAGCTAATAACTGTCAAAGGACAGAGATTATATCAAAAATAAGGTCAACATTTAGAATTGACAACAAAAATCATCTCTACTGATAAGAAATTCCTCTTCACATAATTCAATACTTTAAAAATAACAAACAACAACCCCTTTCACCTTGGCAGCTTTCCTTCAGATAAACAGAAGCCATAACACAGAACTCATGTTTAGATAACCTTGCTCTCTTGAGTCTACTGTCTCTAGACCACTGGGTCTAGAAAGACATATTTATTTCCCCTGAAGCTTTCAATAAAGCACAAGGAAGTCTTAGAAAACATAATAGCTCTGAAGGATCACAAAGTTGTACTGCAAAACTACATGAAGTTTTCATAATGATATCTGTGTACAGCAGACCGGTATGTGAAAGGCCCTAGGGATATTTGACAAATATCTTATGGATTTAATAGGAAAGGGAGAACTCTTGAGGTTTTTATTTCCTTAATGTACACATATCCTGGGGCCAAATGAATATCTTTATTAGAGGCCATTTCTCAAAGAAGAGATAATGATCACAAGGGAAAAAATAAAACCTACGTATTATGAAATATTTCTAGTATATGTTCGATTTTAATTAGAGGCATTTCTGGGTGTGCCAGGCAGCTTATTGAACCATTTCACATAAATATATCATACAGACACACATATCTTCAGATAGAATTGTTAAAGTTATTTTAATCCTTACTGTTGACCATCTGTACTTGAAACATAATTGAAATATGATTCGGGAAAACTGTATGTTAACTCTAGTACTGAGTTTATCAGGCATATCATTTCTTGCTATACTATCTCCGTTTCTTTCTTTTTTTTTTTTTTTTTTTTTTTTTTTTTTTTTTTTTTGCGGTATGCGGGCCTCTCACTGTTGTGGCCTCTCCCGTTGCGGGGCACAGGCTCCGGACGCGCAGGCTCCGGACGCGCAGGCCCAGCGGCCATGGCTCACGGGCCCAGCCGCTCCGCGGCATGTGGGATCTTCCCGGTCCGGGGCACGAACCCGCGTCCCCTGCATGGGCAGGCGGACTCTCAACCACTGCGCCACCAGGGAAGCCCCTCCGTTTCTTAAAACTAATATATGTGATTATAAATCTACTTATTTCAAAAGATTTTAAAAAGATAAAAGAAAATACATATTAAAACAGTAGTTAAAAGAGCTATGCAAAAGTAATGTGGCATTGCTATTATTGTTATATTGTATTTTCCTTTCTGGAATATATTATTAGTAATGCATACATAAAATGATATCATAATATGTTATATATAAAATATGATACAAATAAACATATAAATTAATAGATAATATACACTTTATCTTTGAATAATACTGGTAGAGGTTACTCAGAGGTCAAAATAGACAAAACAATTAAACAAAATATATGCGTCGTCTGTTTTTAACAGGTGTGGTGATGTGTACCTATTTTTGAAAGATACTTTTGTTCAAGAAAGCATCATAAAATAGTATTTTCTATCAAATATTATTCTTGCTTCATAAAGATGAAACTATAAATTGTACAAGATCTTAATATATAAAAATACTTAAGTGGCTTTTAGTGGCTGAATTTGCTGACGCGGTTATTATGAAACACAAATACACAGTGAAATACGCTTTGAAAACAAATTCAATTTGAAAATGTAAAAGCACAATAAGATTATTTATAATTGTTTCCCATAAGAGTAAATTAAATAATTTTATTACCTGAAAATATGCTCTAAAAGTTATACTCTTTAAGAACCAACGTATAAAAGGGTATAGCAAATCTGTCATTGAATAATGAAGCATAATATGCTACTAACAGAGATTATAAGGATATCATCTAAACCTCAGAAACATGAGGATTATAAAATATGTAAATGAATTCTGGGAAATAAAGTTTGAATCTGAAGTCAGAACCAATAATTAAAATAACTTCACAAGCAGACGTAGAGAATGGACTTGAGGACACGGGGAGGGGGAAGGGTAAGCTGGGACGACGTGAGAGAGTGGCATGGACATATATACACTACCGAATGTAAAATAAATAGCTAGTGGGAAGCAGCCACATAGCACAGGGAGATCAGCTTGGTGCTTTGTGACCATCTAGAGGGGTAGGGTAGGGAGGGTGGGAGGGAGACGCAAGAGGGAGAAGATATGGGGATATATGTATATGTATAGCTGATGTACTTTGTTATAAAGCAGAAACTAACACACCATTGTAAAGCAATTATACTCCAATAAAGATGTTACAAAAAATAAAGACCTACTCATCAAACTCCAAACAAAACAAACAAAAAAAATAACTTCACAAGTTAAATATGTGCCAAACAGGAGCAGTCTGAAATTCAAAAAATCATGATGGTTAATAGATTACAAAAGAGGAGAAAAATATTGACTCCCAAGCAAAAAGCCTTGAGAAATGAGTGTACAGGTCAAGACTTTTTAATTGCAGAAAATTTCAATCTCTCTCTCATTTTTTTTTAATTTTCCACTGTGAAACCAGCTCAAAGAAAATTTCAGAGAAAGTTTTTGCTTAATTATATTTAGAGGTTTAAGCAGCTACAGAAGATGGCAAGCTCTGCTTATCCAATTTTAATGGTCATTTGCCCTAGACTGGTATATAAAATGAAGAATTCCTCCAAAAACCCAGGGCCACTAACTGCTTATTGCTCTTACTGAAGGATGCATGGATCATCTGGCACTAGCCTCTGAGAGAATGCTATTTGGATATTGTCAGAAAAAAAGTGCTGCAAAACAACAGGAATTAGGATCAAGGCTGAAGGGTGGGGGATGCATGATCACACAACAGACTGGTAGGGCTGGAAAGGGAGTGAGGAATGGGCACTCAGAGAACTGAGCTCCACTAAAGCAGTTCAAAGGACAGAGGGGTATAGACTGCCTTCTTAAAGAAAAAGAAACATTTTCCCCAAAATTTTATCTTTTTTTTTTTTTTTTTTTAGCGGTACGCGGGCCTCTCACTGTTGTGGCCTCTCCCCTGGCAGAGCGCAGGCTCCGGACGCGCAGGCTCAGCGGCCATGGCTCATGGGCTCAGCCGCTCCGCGGCATGTGGGATCCTCCTGGACCAGGGCACGAACCCGCGTCCCCTGCATCGGCAGGCGGACTCTCAACCACTGCGCCACCAGGGAAGCCCACCAAATCTTATCTTTTTAATTGAAAAATAATAGAAATTCAAATGTTAATCTGACACATTTATGTTCCTTTCTGGAAGACATTATACTAGTCTCTTTCACTGGTTTGGTTCAATTTGAATACCTTTTAAACCTCATTCTAACTTATATTCTAGCTCCATTAGATACCATTTCTCATACTATTCTTATCAGGTAACTTGTAAAGAAATCTGCTACAAAAAGCATATCATCATTTAAAAAAATTCATAAGACATCAGATAATATTAAGCTTAAAATGTATACAATAATTCGTGCAAACACCAAATTAAAACGAGAACTTGAGTGGCAATGCAGCTATGACATGGTTAAAATTTCAAATATATTAACTCAGGATTATTCAACCAGAATAGCACATTCTTAACCAGGAAAACAGGAATGTATAATATACAAATAGTAAAAGTCTGTGAATACACAAAAAGAACCATTAAGCTCCAAATGGTCACTGGAAACTATCTTGAAATTCAATTCTTAAAATTACATTTGAATACATCTGTTAACAGTACTGTTCTCTGGGGTGAAATTTTGGGAATTTTAATTTCCTACATTATAAAAATAATCATTAAAGTTTAAAATATATATTTGAACTAAAAAATATGTATTGGGGTTCTCTGCTGTATAGGATAGACTAGGAATAGGGTCTGAAAGGGTAGTGAAAAACAGCAACAAATCTACTTTAGGGGGATTGCAAAGATGTCACCATCTCATCTCATTGTGGCAGTAAGTCTAATGTGGGGCATTTTCCAGGCTGCCTAGAAGGTGCTTCTTGGAATTTCCTCCTCATTCCGGATTCCCACGTCTCTTAAAGTTTGACTATAATTAAATGTCACATTTTCCTTTTTAACCTATCTATTTAGTCAAAACGTTTGTATTGTTTTACTCGCAATAAATGGCTGTATTTGTGTATCACATGGACATGGCTTAGGGCACAAGTTACAGGGGCACAGTTTTCCATTGAGTTTGGCTTGAGAATGAGGGGGAAGGAAGGATTCCCTCCTCCCCATTAAAGGGGACTATTTTGTGTGTCCCACCAATGGCACTGGGTAAATAGTGTACATGTTAACAAATTATTTTTTCAATGTCTTACCGCCTTTTAAGCCAGCCAGCACTAGTTTACTGTCTGCCCCAAATTTTAATGGTGTGAGAACGAGTTTAAAATAAGCTTCAGAGAACAGGCTTTAATTCGTACATTTGTTGGCAAAAAGTCACAACAACAAGCAAAGGCACTATGACAGACTTCACAACAGTGAAGGTGGAGTGAGGACAAGGCCAGGGCCAGAACCAGGGGACGGGGATGCATTATCCCCTAGGTTAAGGATTTTTTTTTCTTCTATTCCAATGTTACTACTTCTGTGCTATTTAGAATTCAAATATTCTAACATTATGATCAAATTTTTTCTTACATTCTATCAACTACTCAAAAGTATGCTACACTTTGTTTTTTAATATATTTTAGGCCATGCTTTTCTTATAGAGTTTTTGATATTTCTGTTCGTGTGTTTTAGTTTTCAAGGGGTGTAGGAGTACCACATTTCTGTTTATTTGTTCTTTTGCTCTTTCTGGCTTTCCTAAGTACATTTCTTTTGTCTTGCTGAGAAAAAAACATATGCCTTTATAGTGAACAGCTTCTAGCTATGCTTTCTGGTTGACTTGAGGACTATTTTTTGATTTATGGATGACAAAACAGGAATGCTTTTGGTAATTGAATTCAATGTATTGGTTCCAACGCTTCTTATATTTCATACTTTCCTCTTTTTTGGTATCCATGGCTGTTTGGATAGAGTACACCTTGAAGTAAGTTCCTCAGAAAGGGTGAGTGGAAGGTAAACATTTTGATTCTTGCATTTTGGCAGCTGTCTTTATTTTGACCTCACAGTTTATGAAAGGTTTGATTGGGCGTGGGATTCTACTTTGAAACGCATTACCTCTCATAATTCTAAAGGTTTGCTCCATTGTCTTTGCAGTGTTACTAATGAGAAATCAGATGCTACTGTGATTTTTACGCCTTTTTGATGATGTCCACTTTTTCCTTTCTGGAAGACTTGAAGCTCTTTGAAAAAAATTTGTGTCTTTGTACTGCTATAAGAAATCATCTTCTATCATTTCTTTGATAAGTCCTTCCCTCCTGTTTTCTCATTTCTCTACTTTTAGAATTATTGTTGAGGATATTTGACCTCCTGAGATTATCTATGTTTGTCTTTTTGCTCTTAGAGATCTCTTCAACTTTATCTTCCAGGTATAACAGACTTTAAAAAATATTTTTGTTATCCTGTTTATGATACACAAGGACTCTGCTTTAATTTCTGAGATTTCCTCCTGGTGAAATGTGATTCTTTAGGCTCATATTAGAAACAAGATAATATTTAAGTTTTGATCATCTCTATTTACTGAAAAATTTAGTTTCAAAGTCACCCTATTTGATATCATAAAATTTTTAATAATTTTAAATGTTAAATATTCAAAATAAAGTAATCCCTTTACCATTTAATAATCTTCATAAAGTCATAACAGTTCTCCTACTGTTATTTATATACTTATCCTTTGAAATCAATCGTGTTATTTATAATTCATATAAAATTATTAGTGGAAATTAATCCTTTTTTAAGAGAGAGGCAAGTCAGGATATTAAATTCAGGTTTTGTTTGCTACCATTCAGTTTAATACACACAACAACTTTGCAAAGTATATTTTGCAAATGAGAATAGTCTGAGAGATGGCAAGTTACCTACACATCAAGTGTGATAAAGCCAGGACTCACACCCAGATCTGTCTGAATCCCAAACCTCATGCCTCTCCCCATAACACTACATTGCAGAAAGAAGTGGAAGTTTCCATGGCATGAAAGATTAAGGTGGATATTTTGCCCTGGAAACACATACTCTTGTGATACAAACTGTAGTGGGGGAAAAAAACTGTAAAACTCTGAGCATATTTATGCAAACATCTTCAAATTAATCCAAGCAACACTATTGTTTATTGCATGGCATGTCTTTGTAGAATACTTATGAAAAGGGAAGACAGATTCTTGCTTAACTGTAATGGTCATATTTTCCAGCTTCAATATTTAGCATTAGAAACTTGTTTTATTGGCTTTATTTTGCAGTACTGTATCATTCTTCATGACATCCAGAATGAATAATTAAACAGGTAACTGTGAAACACTACAGAAATTAATTTTAAGAGGACAAATGGGATCAGGGAACACAGCATACACTGCATTTTACTGAAAACACCTTCAGCCATTACACTAAATAATCCATGTCGCATCCTCTGGTAATTTCCAGGGTGATTTCCTTTTGCCAGGATGAATTATTTCTGCCACTACTTGGAGTACAACATACTAGGGATATGCGTTAATGGTGAGTTTATTTTTTCAAAACAGGAGGGGAGCAGTTTAAAATTCTAAGGAAATTCCCCCAAATGCCAGCACCTTGCCATGATACTTATTCTAAATAGTAGCAGAGAGTGGCCATCAGCTTCTGGCTTCATAGACATCCCTGGTGATAGCTCTCAACTGCCATAGAGCAGAAGCTCAGGCAGTAGGGGAGAAACTGTAGGTGATGGAGAGGGGGAAAGAACAACAGATTGGTCACTTGAGTGGAGGCTATGACATATACAGCACTATGTGTGCCCTGAACCAGTTTCTTTTCCTTGACAGCACTAGGAAGACTACCTTTCCCAGGACACTTTACATCTTGATGGGACCTCATCATTTACTTCTGTGACTGAATGTGGATGAAAGTCATAAATGCTTTCTTCAGGCCTGGCCGTAAAATATTCAAAGTGAACCTCCATTTTCCACTGTCTCTCCCATGTCCCACTCACCACCCACCCGGACTAAGCAGCTGGAAGCAAGAGACTCCAAGATAGTAGTGGAGACACAAGATACAAGGACCTCAGAGTTCTGAGCCATGTCTCAGTAAAGGGCCACCGGGGAGAGCTGCCTGACTGGAAACATTCACACTGGACTGTTCATGAGCAAGAAATAAACATTTACTGGGGTAAGTCACAGAGACTTGGAGGTTGCTTATTCCAACCTGTAGCTGATCTTGTCGAACCACAGCTCTCTGGGACATTTTTTCCAAGGTTGCTGAACCTAATTAAAGTCACACTGAATGTGCCACATTCTTCTCCAAACTCCTCAAGGAATGAAGGTAACAGGGAGGTTGTCATGCTTCCATACTCGGAAAGGCATTTTAAGAATTGAAAAGGAGTCTCATGCTTCCAGTGATAGCCAAGGTGCTATCATGTATACTTAAAAAGTGAATTTCTGGACCATTTGGGGTTTGAAGTACTAATTCTATTAAAGTAGTGGCAAAAGGAAGCCCAAACACAGTCAGAAGGCATCCTGAAATGTAAGAATCAAATCAGTAAAAAAATCCCTCAGATGGCCTCAGAAATATAATGAAATGTTGTAAGTGAGCATCTCTCACTAGGCTATTTATTGCTTCTTTTCTGACCCTTGTGCACTTGATATTCTCACTTCCTACACATATAGAATCTCTAGCAACATGGAACTAGCTCTTTGTACATATGGTCCCCAGGAAGGCCAAGCTCTGGAAGAGTTTTTTGCCCCTTTGGTAAGAATGTTTGAGCCTTGTAGTAGGAATTAACAACTCTCTGTGGTTGGTTCCTTAAATCTGTTGTTCTGCCCAATTTTCTCTGTTCCTTTGCTCATTGCAATTCATAACTTCATGGTCACAATTATGGATGACATCTCTTCTTTGTCTAAGAACCATTATACCTGATTCACTTTTTTCTCTAACCCTTGGTACTCATGCTCTGATTTCTGCTTCTCTGCCTGCTGATTGTTTCACATATGCTGAAGACTACCAAATACCACTTAAGTTGTTACTGACCCCTTTGGCTTATTTTCCCAATGCCAGCAGATTTCTGACTATCCCAGTCCTGGCTTCCTCCCACGATTGGTGCTCAGGGTTCCCACAATGAGACTGTTAGAGAGGCTGCATCTAACGTACCAGGTTTGATGTAATGGGGTCTCCATGGAGAAACAGTAATCCCAGTATTTGCCTACCCTGCAACAGATCTTCCTCACGGTGTACACAAAGTCACCTATCTCTTTATTCCATCCACAGCCACTGTTCGTACAAACCAATGCTCATATAGATCTGGCCCTACTCAAAAACTATCAACATTTCATGACTACCATGTATTGAGCACCTCCGGTGTTTCAGGGCTGACTTTTGGCTTTGGCAGAATCAGGATGCGCTATATTTTAAATTATACAATGTATAGAGAAAATAATATTTATTGAACACTTTAAATCCTACAAAAACTCTGAGAATCATTATTCCCAATTTACAGGTGACAAAATCGAGATTCAGAGAGTCTAAGCAACATAACCAGGTTTGCATAGCTACTAAATGAGAACACTGGGGGTTCAATAGTCCAAGAAATGGTGCAAGGTTCACAAAGTCCCTCACCTAGGAAAACAAATAAGGCAAGGCTATGACTTTCTTGGTTTCTTCCATTTAAACCTTATGCTTTAGAAGCATTTTTTAATTAGAACATTGGGAGATTGGGATTGACCTATATACGCCGATGGGTATGGAACAGGTAACTAGTGAGGACCTGCCGTATAGTATGGGGAACTCTACGCAGTGCTCTGTGGTGACCTGGATGGGAGGGAAACCCAAAAGGGTGGAGATATGTGATACATATGGCTGGTTCACTTCTCTGTGCAGCAGGAACTAGCACAACATTGTAAAGCAACTATACCCCAATAAAAATAAATAAATATTTTTAAAAAACAAATTATAGTGTCGCTGATCACCAATATCTCAAAAATCAATCAACACTTTTAATGTCCATAATATTCCTAGTAACCACGTAAAATGGAACTTTAATGTCTTCAAATTAGATCTGTACAAAAAGATTTATAATCCAATAGATAACAATATTTGGATAGCTTGGAAATATTCTCTAAATTCTCTCAGAATTTACATTACCCAGGGTTAATTTTAGCATGTTAAAAAAAAAAAGAAGCAACTTTGGCAACAAGCAAAATATATGCCATTTCTTAAAAAAAGTCTTTTATTCTCTCATTTAAATTTATGCTTTATGCTTTGTCAAATTTAGAGAGAGATAAAAACAGGATTTAAAAAAAATTAAGAAGTGAATCAAATTATTTAGAATTAGAAAATAATGAATTTTTAGAAATGAAGGTGAAAAGTCTGAAAGTACAAGACTTGCAAGACCCTGATAAGACTGCGAGGAACAACAGGTAATAATTTCTTAGAAAGATTTTGATGCCTATTTTCCTGGGATTAGGGTAAGTATATGAAATTATTCCTCAAAGATTTAGTCTTGAGCTACTTCAGAATTACCATTTCATGAAAATTAATTAAATAATATCAATACTGGATTTTGTATTTTTCAAATCTTTCCCCCTAGTTAAAGTGCTTCTCTGTGTGTCAGAATGTGTGTCTGTGTTCTAGAACACATGGGTATGAATGCATGTGCTTTTTTCCCTAAGGGTGATTTATTTCATGTATATAAAATTTTATCACATTTTCTGTTTCTTTTACATTTTCCGAAATAAAATGGCAAAAAAGGAATTTAACAGAAAATGTAATAAATCAGTAATGTATTTACTTTTATTTTAAAACATCATGACACAGGGTAACCAGCTTCTGGATTTTTATTTTCTAAAAAAAGATGTTTTTGAGTAAAAGCATTTTAAGAAAAGCCTCCATTCATGATGCATAAATATCCCTACTAAAGCATATTTGATATTTTGCTTTGAATTTTTTTTATCAAAAACAAATGTCTCCCATAAGTAGAAGCAATAATGCATCTTAGCCAACCACAGCACTTAAATCATCTTTTATCTGAGCTAATGGTAAGGACGCTAAGAGGATTCTATTCCAAAGCACAGTGGATCTCAAACATCAAATAAATCTCTGGCTACCCATGAACCGAAAGGAAAGGCCTCTCATGAGCATTTCCTACACACTACAGTGGCTTTTCACAAATAAGTAGACACTCTTAAGCTTAATATTTGAAGGCATGCCCTATTTGGTGTCAAAATTTTTAACTATTTCTTAACAATCACTGGAAATCCAGCTTCCATCATGCAGCTAGAATTCCACTTTCTTCTCTAGCGTATACTCACAAAGCAAAAGGAAGAGTCAAGTTGATGGGAAAGGACTTTGCCCAGTTATTTTCTTTACTATCCCCAATCTGGAGACAGATAGAAGGCAACTGTCTTCAAAATTGCTGTCACCATGCTTTCCTAATTCCTATATTGGACTGCAGCAATCTTTACTGTGGGAGCCGGGTTTGAGGACACGCTGGTGCAGAACAGAGGCCACGAAAACCATTTGAAACAGGAGAGAGCCATACCGTGCCTTGCAAGCTGCACCAGTTACATATTTGCTTCCAAATGAAGTCAAGTTGATGTGTTCTAAAAGGCCTTGTATTCCATAAACGCTGGTTTCCTTAGGGATTGGCCATCTCTCTGCAGCTCAGCTGGTATGCTGCAGCTCATAGTACCTGCATTTTTATTTCAGAATATGAAGGAGCAGTGAGCCTGCACTGTTATTTCCCACCTGTTTCAATCCAAATACTCCTTAGGACTAGTTCATGATCTTTTGTATGAAAAACATGCCCCCTCCACAATTGGTGAATATGGCAGTGGATTAAAATACACTATTATTATAGTTTTATGACTCTAATTAGTTTGAATGTTCAAAACAGGCTTACGTTATAAACCATGATATTACACTGCAGTAAATGGTACTGTGTGGATGCATCAAATCACTGTTTCCTTATCTGTTCAGAGATCAGCATGAACTTAACGTATGGATGCTTAGATCAAGAGAGCAGAGGCTTGGTAAGCAATCGTATGCATCAAAAAGAGCTAAAGTACTTTTCAGAATTACTTTACACAGTTGTAACATAAGAAAATAATGGCAAAATGAAATATATGTCTCACCTCCTTCAGAATAGCTGTTAATTTCCATCTAGTGTTTCTTATAATTTTTTTCAGATCTTCGTTACCGTATGAGAAAATTGTAACATGTTTTTAAAAAGGTGTATATTCTCAGTCAAAAAAATGATTTCAAATTGGATCATTTGTATATGTATAACAACCATCACCTCTGCTGTTATTCTAGAAGAAATTAATACATACAGAAGGCTTGGGTATTCTAACAAAGTCTGTATAAACATGATTCCCGAAATCATATACTATCAAGATTTGCTACCAACTAAGCTGGGTTGTCATCTTTCAAATGACATGAAGTAATGATGAACTGATGGCCATTGTAACTCCAAGAAAAACAGTTCCCATAAGGGTATCTATATTTTTAAGAGGATAAATAAGAACAGTAAGGGCTTATTGATTTCTTATCCATGCAAAGATAACTGAGAGGCCAGGTGGTCCCAGTTAGAGTGGTTCCACCGTATTACAGAACTTTTATTTTTTAAAGAAACACTGCGCCATATTGCAAATAGAGACACAAAGAAGAACTACAGTTCCAATTAGGACAAAATCAGCCACTCCAGGCAATAAAACAACAGGAAGCATCACAGTATCGATACCTGAGGAATACTGCCACTTGTTATCTAACCATATCGCTCACTCAAAACATTACCCAGGAGAATCGGCGCCAGTCTAAACACTTCAGAAACCATCCACAGCCGTATGGCACACTATTCTTTCAGACCTCAGGAGTAAAAGTTAGCCAGAGCCTCCTGACATACTAAAATGATTTATTATCACAGAGCTGAACTAATGCATTGTGCTTTAGAACTCTCCTGGCAGTCGAGGGGAGAGGCTGCGTTTATTACCTACAGTGCATAATGCCTGCTGAAGAGCTTGTATTATTCATAAGACTGCCTTTTTTGTGCCATCATAATGCTGATAAATTATGAAAAAATGCATATTTTATTTCAATTTATAACATATTGTTGTATACATATCAATACATCACATTACAGCAGGCGGAGGGAGTATTATTGCTGACAGCTGCTGACATGCTTCAATAAAGCCCAAACAAAAGGGGCTTCACCAATAATCCAGAGTCACAATGTGCATTCGAAATAAAAAGCCACTTCTTTCTCTCACAATATTTAGAGGGGATTTGCAGAAATGTCAGTGCTACATAAGGGAGAAATTTGGCAAAGGCCCTGAGAGATATTTGTAATTTTCTACCCAAATTCACTGCGGTTGTGGGGGGACAGAGTCTTCTATGTTAAACAGTAAGGCTTCTGTGGGAAATGCAGGTCCTCAAGGAAAAAACAGAAAGTCTACTTTATGAAGAAGAGTTCCTATCAGGGTTTGCCATTATTTAACTTGGTTTATCTTTCTTTCCTTGCTTCAAATGGTAAAGTGCCTAATTCTAAAACATATTCTGAGGAGATTCTTAAAAAAGACTAGAGATTTTCCAATAACTCAGACTTCCTTAGCAGTTTTCAAGTTTTCAAGGTTTTTTTTCAAAATAGTTAGACTGCATAGCCAAATGGTATTTGGATCTTTGCAAATAAGTTTAGTAATTTCCTTTTTTGTTCCATGTATGAAGAAATAATTTAAATGTAATGAATAAAAGTTAATTTGGGATAACATACTTTCAATAAGGGCAAGTTACTTTTACACATCAAGCATTCAACTGATACAGCTTTGAGCTGAAAATGATTTTAGAGCTCATCAGTTTAGTTCATTTTACAAATTAGAAATCTGAAGTCATAAGTCAAGTGATCTTCTCTGGGTTACGTCTCTAGCAGAGCTAAGATTAGAACACAGGTTTGTCTCCTTCTAATTTAGTCTTTCTATTATTCCAAGTGGCCTTACTGGAGTTTAAAATGCTATTTTATATATAATATTATTAAATGATTTAAATAATGTTTGAATACAATTATCTATTTCTACATATCACAACATCAAACTATGTTGCTGCCTGGGGTCTTCTGCAGAGGCTAGCTAGACTGAGACTACAAAAGCTACTTTAGATGTGTTTTTACGTCTGAGAAACATTTTACTGATTGAAAAAGTAAAAACAAATGCATCATTTCCAAACCTAGATGACATAAAGACCACAGAGAGTAGGTATAAAACATTAAATGATTAATATGGAACAATGTGCCATATATTTTAAAAAGTAAATTGTCCGACTTCCCTGGTGGTCCAGTGGTAAAGAACCTGCTTTCCAATGCAGAGGACGCAGGTTCGATCACTGGTCAGGGAACTAAGAGTCCCACATGCCCACAGGGCAACTGAGCCCGGGCACCACAGCTACTGAGCTCAGGCGCCTCAACTAGAGAGCCCCTGTGCCACAATCTACAGAGCCCATGCGCTCTGAAACCTGTGCCACTACTACAGAGCCCACGCAGCCTGGAGACTGCGTGCCATAGTTAGAAAAGGGAAAACCTGCACGTTGCAACTAGAGAGAAGCCGTGCGCCACAATGAAGAGCCTGCATGCCTCCAGGAAGATCTCGCGTGCCACAACTAAGACCCGATGCAGCCAAAAATAAAATTAATAAATCTTTTTTAAAAAGGAAATTGTCATTGTTTTGTGTATATGGGGTGTCTCGTCATATATCATCAGACTCATTTACCATGAAATCCTAAACTGCTGCAATGAAATCGGCGCTCTCACAGTGCACTCTCACTGCCCTGTGGGTCTTCTGCAAACAACAGCAATGCCCCAAAACAGACTTCTATTGGATGCCCAAACATTTACACAGACGCATGTGCACACCCAGCCAGCCACTCGCCTCCAAGAAAGAGAACCAGAAACTATTTAAACAGAGCCTGCCTTCATTTAATGAAATGGAATCGTAGAACAGCTACTGTACATTATAGAACTTAGAATTTGTGCCCAGTTTATCATCAGACAGGTCAGGGACAAGCTGGGAAAAGTTTTGGGAAAAAAACAGAGTTCCTAAGGGGGTTGGAGTGGGGCAAGGCAGTTCTCCCATGGCTGCTGAAGTTTACAGTGAGCTCCCAGCAAATAAAACATTACCTATAAAGGAGAATTGGGCCTTCTGAGCTATCAAATTCCTTATTTAGTATCTACCTTGGACCTAAGTCAGATTTTATGTTGCTGTTTTCTACCAAATAGGATGCTTAGCCCTGCACAGTGATAAAGGAAGTCTTCAAATTTTTAAAAATCTTTGTATGTTCCTTGCAGGTGCCCTTTTATGAATCATTATAATCTCTTTAGTCTCTCCTCAACACTATTAGATGATCTTCAACTCTGTTTCTTTGTTTCAACAAATTTCTTTTTCCTCCATCAAAAGCCTTAGTGTTCACATATCATGGATATATGTTGGATTTCCACATTTTCAGTTTTAAAAATTCACCTTTCACACAGACTGGACTCTGGTTCAGTTATATTCTCACCTGAGGATATAAAGACTTAAGAAAAAATATTACAAGCTTTCTCTAGAGAAATCCAAATAGAAACTAATTAATTCAATAATAGTTGCTCCTACCTATTACTGGGAATTAGCCCTTATCTTTAACCGCCACAGCCATCATTTGTTACACAATGAAGATTTGTTGCTTCTCATATAGGTTCATAAATTGTGCCAAGGTGTTTTAGCTTTTTAGGTTTAATAACTGCCTACTTTGTATGAATAAAATCAAAGCTAAGATAACTAGAAAAAACTTTGACGGTTTTATTTCTTTTTTTTATTGTTTGATTTGTCTTTTGTAAGTAATTTTGAGCTAAAGGAAACCTTAAAAGTTTCTTTAGTTCAACATTCTTATTTTATGTCAAGAATGTTTGATTTGCTTAAAGTGACAAGAAAAGTGGTTCAAACTTTATCAACCCAAACACTTGAAAAACAGTGTATACCCAAACCCTTCAGGAGACTCTGATTCCTCCCCTTTAAATTCACTAAACAAAAATCCTAGCACATCACTAATTTCACATTTGCACTGCCATATTTTTAATGTCCCAGAAATCCTCCAGAGTTACCAGTATAACAGGATATTTAAATGGGACCTGTTCTCCGTTTTTGGCTGAAGGCCCAACAGCTGAGATAAGAGCCATTATCCTCATAACCCAAGTGAATGCTAGATCACCAGGCAGGACTGGCAAAAATGATTTCCAACAACAAATACTGAGATGCTTAATTCAATCCACACTTTAAAGATATTTAGAAATTAGAAAAGCCAGGAAATGGGATGCTTTGGGATAGAATTTCTTAGGCACTGCAGTGCCTCCCCTGTTCCCTCACTTCTAGCTGAGTAAAAGGAGTCTTAAGGGAACCACACTGGAGAAGGTTTAACTTTGAGTAAAGTGGGGAGTTTTGATTATTAAGAGACCATTTTTGTAATTAGAAGTGCTGAAGCTATGGGACTACTTTGACATTTCCTGGAAATAACTGGCCCACCTAGCATTTTTAGGGACAGCAGAAGGAAAAATACTGCTTTCTATTGCACTCTATTATTGAGTTCTGCTCTTTCAATGTAATTGTTACACAAAGTAACCTTTTGTAAAGTCAATAAACCTGTTCATTTAACAGACTGCTAAGATTAACCAATGCCTGTACATTAACCTAGCTCAACAATTAACCTTCTTCACAAAAGAAATTAAAAAGTCTCCTTGCATTTAGTGAAAAACATCATCCTGGATAGAAAGATGACAACTTTTCTTTTCCCTGCAGCTTGTGCATATTTTTTCTTCCATGGCTTTTGAATATCCCATAAGACTCAGTTTGCAGGATGTATTCATTCATGGCCTTATTAAAGCCTCCACTCCATTCAGTCCTATTACCCTTATAGGTCATGCATATATCAAAGGGTAAAAATTATTTTAACTTTGTGTATAGCCAGGGAAAGGGACGAAAAGAATCACCCAAGTGTCCATGCAAACATACTGAGTGCCAAAGGTCTTGCTGACTTATGGCCATGGCTTTTACATCTAAGAGAGCCATTAACATAATTGGCTTTTGGATCAGATGGAGGCCATTAGCCTTAAATTCTTTGCTGAGGACTAAAATGTCTAACTAGTATCCCTTTTATTCTATATTACCTTTCACTTGCTCACATAAATTATCTTCCTCTCTCTCAGACATAAGAAAAATTCATTTTTATCCATACGTGTGTGAGAATTCCATCCATAGTCACTAATCTGCCAAAGAGAAATTGATTTCTTATAACAAACATTGCTTTCCCTACACACTGAAGAGCAGTGGAGTATCCTCCGTCATTGCAACCAGAGCCATTCCCCAACCTTATTTCAGCTGGAGGTTACACTTTCGTTCCAGCAGTAAGTAGATTAGCTTTGGCACAGCTGGAGATCACTGATGAGTCCAGTTGTTCTAGTCTACTGAATCCATCACCCACCCACCTGGACCAGGTGAGAAATCACCACAGTTAACATAAGGTGAAGAAGAGACTGGGACAAGAAGGCTCACCATCTGTTTGTGGACATCACACCCGACTGTGAATAAACACCTGAGTTCACATCGTACAGCATCCAAGCTGCCTTTCCCCTTAGTGGGGAATTTACCACCATGGTTCTCTCTCTGAGCTAAAGTATCCACCCACCACTCATGCCCATTTCAGCAACAGCCCTGTATTTCCAGGCAATAAGATTTTATATTTTGACATTACAAATTAACGAAAACTCTGAAAAAAGCAAAGGTTTCATTTGATGGGAAGTAGTTTTAGGTCGAAATTCAGATGCTTGGGTACTCTGCCATCTGCTGGCTTACATACGGAGTGTTTAAAATTCTTGGGCACTCTCATTACAGGATTTTTCACACTTTTTCATTGTTCAGCTGTACTTATGAAGTTGATTTTTTTTTAATTGCAAGTTAAAAGAAATACTCAATTCATTGCTAGATATGAATATTTTAAATAAGTTTTTATTTTCAAATAGATTTAGATTTAGAGAAAAGTTGTAAATATAGTACGAAGATTTCCCACACGCCCACGCCCAGTTTCCCCCATTGTTAACATCCTACATTAATTGGTGTGATACATTTGTCACACTACCTAACAATATTTGTACCTTATTATTAACTAAAGTAAAAATGGATCTTTAAAAATAGCAAATGCTGCTGACTGTGGTTATCCAGACAGGTGCAGGGTACCAACCACAGATGGGTAATAAGAGTAGCTATCACTCTTGCCTGGCACTGTGCTAACTGCTTTACATACATTATCTCATGTCATTCTCATAGCAACCTACAAAATAGCTATTACTATCCTGTTATCTCCATTTTTCTAATCAGGAAAGTAAAGCTGGTGGTGACGCTAGCCCTAACATTGTAACACTTGGCCGTGGGCAAATTTTATTCATAGAACTTTTTATAAATTTATTGCAAGGCTTTAAATCAATGAATACATGGGAAACATTTAGAAGAGTCTGTAGCGCAGATTAAGTATAACATGATCCCCAGGTCTACCTGAGAATAGACTCTACTCCTTAAGCCACTATAATATACTAAGGAGGGTCCTTAAAACACTGTAGAACTGCCTACTTGGCTTTCCCTTTGTATAATCTATTTTCTCTTACGGTTTCTACTCTCTTACTCTCTTGCAGTAGGTCTGTGTTTCTCTCTCTCTTGTTTTCATTATCATTCCTCCTTCCCCCTTGATATTTTAATAGCACAGGTATACAGATGTGCACATCTGTTTATATATCATGATCCTTTGGAGGGCCATGAACCATCGTAACATCTGTTTTTTTTGGGTTTTGTTTTGGTTTTTTGTTCTCCAAGAACCAATTTTGCTCCTTTGGGACTGATAATCATCCCCACTGAGAATATTTTAGGCCTATCACACCATTCACCCTCTTAATAACTATGAAATCACTGCTGGTCAACTACATTTACCAAGATAGAGATATAAAATCTGGAGCTTCCCGTGACTGTTACCTAACCTTTACCCAACTCTGAAACCCACAGTGCTCTCAGCGTTCCCTACTCTCACATCCCTCAGAATCACCTTTATTCTTTACCTCAAGCCTTACCTTTTCCCTAAATGATTTCCTGAGGATAAATTAGGCTCCATTTTTTGTTCTACAAAACCCCCTTTACACATATCACTGTGACCCTTATAGTCAGACATTTAAAAACTCTCTTTTGTGATCAATCATACCTGAGTTTGAATGCTCTCTCCTTTACTTACTATATATCCATAGCCTTGTATAAGATAAAATAATATCTCAGGTTCTGTTTTTTTTAAATGTCTACAACATGCCCTTTAGCAGAGGAGATAAAGAACATAGACTCTAGTATAGACCCTAGCATGCACTGGGTAAGGACGTGCACCAGAGGGAATCTGTTTCCTCTTCCTTTCTGTGTCACTCCGTGAGCTTGCTTTTTCCAGTTTTATTGTTCAGTCTACTGCACAGCTCATGCCAATGACTTGACCATTAAGCCATTTTATGGGAAAGAACTGAATGTTTGAACTGTTGGCGATGAAAACTAAAAAATGTTGGAACTTACATTCTAGTGGAAGAATTTCCAGTCAACTACTAAATACACAACATATCAAGTGGTGATAAGTACAGTGAAGAAACATAAAGCAGGTGCAGATTAATGATCGAGGGAGAATGCTAATTTCTATAAGGTGATCAGACAGGCCCTATGGGAAATGTGGACTTTTTTTTATCAGAGACTTGAATAAAATGAGGAAATGAGACACAATTCTTAGGGATAACTGTCAGTAAGCACATCACTCTCCCTTTGTCAATCAAGGTCCTCAAGCTTAGTCATGAATTCAGATGTTGAGCATCTTAGTCTAAAGCACAGATCATTCAGCATCCAAGATCCGTGGATACTTCAGCTCTGCAGGCTGACGCCGACCCATTCATTAGTCTCTGGTTACAAATCTACTTAATTTTACTGTCAGCCAATATTTTTCTGTCTATAACAACCTAGTGAGAGATTTTGCAAATATTTGGCTGATTTCAGAGTATTTTGTCTACCACATTTTGCTGGTGGCCAGTCAATCTAGTGATTTAATAAAAAGGAAAGGAAATTCGTCTTCAATTGTCTTCAGATATTTATAGGGCTATATGGGTCCAGCAGGCAGAACTCAGGCCAGGGAATTCTGGTTGCAGGGAGACAGTTTTGGAATCATATAAGGAAGCATTTTCTAATGGAGACATCTGAAGAAGCAACAGGCTGCCTGGAGAAATCTGTGCTCCATCACTGACTCAGGTGCTTGAATGAGGTCCAGGGAGCCAACAGGCAGAGATGATGTGGATGTCATATAGACTTCAGGTGGTGGTTAAAAAAATGATCTCTAATTTCCCAAAAAACTATGGTACTATACAGTTGACCCTTGAACAACACGGGTTTGAACTGTGCACTGACACTTATAAGAGAATTTTTTTTAATAGTTAATACTACGGTACTGCACGATCCATGGTTGATTGAATCCGTAGTTGTGAAACCTCGGATCCAGAGGAATTTCAGATTTGGAGGGCTGACTGTAGATTATACATGAATTTTCGACTGTGTGGAGGGTCAGCATCTCTAACTCCTGAATTGTTCAAGGGTCAACTATATTTTCTTCCAAAGTATTCTGTAATTCAGACCTTTTACTAATTCAAAGCAATCTTTCTTTCTTTCTAGTTTCAACTACAAAGTATTCACAAACACAGAAACAAACTCAACTCTTAAAAGATTTTCCATTTATAGATATCAGATCTACATATTTTAATTCAAATTGCACTTTGATGCCATGTCAATTTAATGTTTAATGGATTGATTATTTTAAATAATATTTGACATTAAGGAAGTATAAAGTCAATAATTTAACTACACAATACACAGAGCAGTTATTAATAAAATATATTCTGTGAAAGAATAAAACCAATTTTTCCTAAAGGAAAACACCATCTTTACCCATACTCATTAGGATGACCTACTTTTTGACATGTGGTTACAATTTATTCTACCACTTACTGGTGATGTAGTTATCCCAGTTCACAATGAGAAAAAAAATAATGTACTCACTTAAAAGGTCATATGAACTTAAATGCCATTCTCATGTAGAAGAAGGCAAGACCCCTTTTATGACAAAGGAGAGGAAAAGCAAAGAGAACCCCGTATTTCTGTGGCTGCTGACCAAGCTTTGCCTTCATGGACTTACACTTTAGGTCCAGATGCATTAAGAAAAATGATAAATGATAATGGAATGACATTAGGAATAATTGCTGAACTAGTTCTTTGGCATCTGCTGCAGTGAAGGTAAATTTAATGATGAATTGCATGCATTTCGTGGTTTTTCACTGCAATTAGACATGTTTTAAGATTAGCCAGATTTTTGTTGGTGGAACTGACAAAATATTTTATCAATTAAAAATATGCTTTTATATTCAGTCTTTTTTTTAGGTATTCCAGAAAGTCCTAAAGTGACTACTTCTGGTTCAACACAGTTTTTCTTCAGTAAAATACCTCATACATTTGTTTCTGCATCACTTTTAGAATAATGTCTAAACTCTGAAGTTCTTTACTTAGTATCATCCCTTATCATTTCCTCCATCTCTGCCTCATGCCCCATGTTTAATTTGTAGTTACGACTACTTGTAGTTTTCTAACAAGCCACATATTTCGTTCTTCTCTGTTTTGAATTCACTATTTCTTCTTCTCATAATACCCTTTCCTTCTTGATATGTCAGGGGAACTGCATTTTCAGGGTTTAGCTATAGTGTCTTTCATGACTCACCCCCCCTTCAGGTTTGATCATTGTTCCTCTTGTTAGCACTCTGTCTTAAGCATACTTTCATTACCATACTTATCAAACTGGACCACAACTCATTTTCCTTACATGAATATTTCCTCTCTAGATTAAGATACTTTGAAAGCAGAAACTGAATCTCTTTGATATTTCTATCTGCAGTACTTAACGCATTCCCTCATAAAATATATACTTTTGCATGAATACAATTAAGCCAATGGACACTCAGCACCTCAATTTTTCAAGCCAATTATTATATAAATTTAACATGAAAGACCACTTACTACTAAGCCACATGAGTTTAAGCAAGATGTCAAGAAAGTGAGGCTTTCAGGGACTCCCAAGACTATAGTTCTCACTGGTTGCAGAAGTTATTTCCTCCTACAAGCTTTGATTAGTAGGACTTTAATGTAACTTCTGGAAATTGAGATTAACACTCAACAGCACCTATTTTGCTGTTCCCTCACACGTATAATAATTTAACTAATTCTTACCGTGTCTACTCCAGAGGCCTTCAAGAGAAAATTTGACTGCCACAAAGGAGAATAAAAACAGAGTATTTCCTAAGTAAACATTATATGTTATGATAAAATATAGAGACAATCCAAATACGACAAATATTTTTAAACTTTCCAAACAGTGATGAAGTTTGTAAAAATTCAAACTGGTACATGTGCTTTAAAAGCATATCAATTTTTTAACCAGAAGAGTGGGTTACATTTTATTGAACTCTGTAATGTTTTCACCTTTTGAGGAGATGGGAATAACCACAGGTATAGGTATCTGTTTGGTGAGGTAATTAGATCCATGGCCCTTTAAAACGAGTTTAAGTAGTTGTAGAGATTTAATACTCATTTAATACAATGAATGAGCCATTATAGTTACGATGCTTTAAAATTAATATGTCATTCAGGTCACTATTAGAATCGATACATATGGTCTGTGAATTACACGTTATATGTCTGCCACTTAGGAATATTTTATGTGAAGATTCAGACTGGCAAGTTGCAATTAGATCAGAAATTTTTATAGTCAAAGAAAACAAAGTACTTTCACCAGATAATTTTAGGTCTGTTCATATACCATTTGTACTTTGGCTTTAAAAGGGGCTGTTTATTACAAATTTTGTGTTTCGAAAGTTAATATTGGTAGAGAAAAAAAGAAGCAAATAATTCACTGAATGGACATTTAAAAATCATTAATTTTTATTGTTTACGTGAGTTAAGACAACAAGTTTAAATGTCTGCTTAATACTCTCTCATACCAAAAAAATTATGGACTCATTAAACAGTAGAGAAAAAAACTGCCTTTTGGAGACTTTCTATATAATAGAGGCTTATGTAGATACAGAAATTTTTAAAGATCATTTGGTGCTTATGTCATAAGATATTTTATGAGATCAAAACAATGAAAACAGGCTGGGCTCATGTTTTTCATTTCCATATTTCAGATATTCCCTAATGATAAACACAAGGTTCTCTGAGGGGTATGTATTTGTTTTCAATGCACTTGTAATAGAATGAAGGGAAGTTTTAGCTTACTAACATGCTGTATTCTAATAATTCTTTGCATCCACTTGCAAATGTGAATTGTCACCCCTGATTTATGTTCATTAATCAAAATGGCAAATGCACGTGGAGTGCAGAACCAGGGTCCAGACTGTTGTCTGAAAATGTGATCAATCATCGCTGACTGGCATTTTGAGCTAAACTATAAAGAATGTGGAAAAACAGATGCTTTCTGGGAATAAGGGAAAGGAAGTTAAGGCCAAGAGGCTAGCATTTTAATTGGCAAGATGCAAAATATTTAAAACAGAATAGGCTGAAAAACCTGAGTTTGGGAAGAAGAGAAAACAATTATGCAAAACACAAAGAAGACTGACTTAAAAATAAACATATTTATGTGAAAGATATCTTTGAAACAATGCCATGGATACTGAAAAATGCTACCTGCAGTTGTGATTTAATAAGGCCATGAAAATGGAACTTGACCCATATTTTTTGTACCCAAGGGAAAGTAGCTAAGTATAATGAGAATCAGCTATTCACAAAACAATAAACTTTGAAGATATTTAATGTGTCCTGTCTCTACTTTCTGTTTGTTGGGGAAGGAGGGAGTGGATTTATTATGTCATTTTTTTAACAAAAAAAATCTCTAAATATAGTTACTCAAGAACAAATAACTATATTATTTTAATCTGATGAGATGAGACTATATCTTATACCTTGAAGTATAAATAATATAAAACACAAGAGGAAAAATAATATAAAAGCAAATTCTGTAAGTCAAATAGAATTATTTATAGTACTGGGAAACTACATGTGATGCTTTAAAGGTTTTATATTTCAGATTTCTAAAATGATAATAATTTCAACCTGAAATAATAACACAGTTTGACCTTTTAACGATCAATTTTACTATATGTATTGTTTTTAAATACAGAGCTGTCTCTAAATCTAAAGAAAAGTATGAGACACACTTTAGGAAAGAGCCCTTCTCATTAAAAATATTACTTCCCCACTGCACATACTGAGTTTTTATACCCTCATTATGGTATGCACACAACAAATATTTTGAGATTTCTTAATCTGAACAAATGAATGAAAGAATGATTGAGTTTTGCATGGAATCTGTATCATTTCTTGCGATGAGATTCATCTTTATTCTATACTATTAGGATCTAAAATATCAAGAAGTAGTTACCACAGGAGTGAGTGAATTTATTATGAAGTGAATCGATTAGTTTGGAATGATGAATCCTTAAACTGCAATGATGGCAAGATGGAAGCAAATGAAAAGATTCCAATCTCATATCTTTACTGAAAACAAGCTGCGACTTTGAGAAAGTCAAAAACTCTAGGACAGAATTCCTTTGAAAAAATTAAAGAGATAAGTCTTTTGTTAGGCAAACGATTTAAGTATTTTTGTGACTGAGTTCTCCTTGCCATTAGAGAATTAGTTTACCTCAACAACTCATTTAGCTGGAAAATTTATTGAATCTAAATTTTTATAAATTGCTTAAATTATGGCCAGATTATATGCATTGAAAATTTAATTCTAAACACATAGTCATGCATACAAACAATAGTTACAATAAAAAAATTAACCTGGATAATAGCAATATTAACTGAACAGTAGCTTAGGTGCTGTTACATCTATGAGCTCATTTAATTTATAACAATCTTGGGGATGGGGAAATAATTACTACTACTTTGGAGATGAATAACTGACTCACCCATATCTATTAAATGGACAAAACCTGAAACATGAATTTGTCCAGGTCTGTGTGATGCCTAACTCCTTCCACTCTCCAATAATGCCCCATGAGAAGTTATTCAAAAAACCCCAGAGAGAGATGGAGCAGAGGTGGGGCAAGGGAGGAGAAAAACAGAGGCTTTTTATCCTCTATGAGACATTTAATTAACTTTCTAGCAATTTTATAGCAATACTGTGTGTGTGTGTGTGTGTGTGTGTGTGTGTGTGTGTGTATCAGCATGCTTATCATGGTTCAAAATCTAATGTTAACTGATGTTTTCTCCAAGGACAACCCCTGGGCCTATGCATAACAAGTCTTTATTATTATACCCTTAATCTTCCTATCTTGTGCTTGATTTAAAGTTTGACTTTACATCTTTCTTTGCAATCAGGAAACAACAGTCTGATGCAAACAGGCTTTGGTTCCTAAAAAATTTCAACATACAGCATATGAAGCCCTGAACTCTGGCACATTGTGAGGCCACGTGAAGGAAGTGACACTGGCCTGACATGATGTTTGTTTTGTTAATACTAAGACTATCAAATGGCTAAAATAAATGGAAAATGCACTTTTTAGAAAAAGTCTATTTTGAATAATTTGTTTAATTTAGATCAGAGATGTTTTCTCTTCCTCTCTCTCTTTTCTTCTTCTCTCTGAAAAAAGATTTTCATAAAACCAATCAGTCCTCTGTAATTGAGAATGCATCAGAAGCCCTGTAATGCACACTCTGGTAATAAAAGTTCTGCTGGAATCAATCATGCTGGGCTGCAAGAAGCTATCTGCTTCCTGTACAATGCATAACATCCGGCTTAAATAGTATCAACATTAATAAGCTGCTCTTAGGTTTCTATATAGCTTTCTCTGGGGAGAATTTGTTACTGTCAGTCAGCTGTCAAATGCTTATAGTATGATTAATGAATCATATTTAGATGATTGACAGTGAAAGTCTACTTTATAGAACGTGTCAATCATTTTTATAGTTGCTCTCCATTTTCGTGGACACCAGCGATACTGTTCTTCGCTTAGGAACCATTATATCCCCAACTCTGTATGCTGTAGGCCACTAGCTACACAGAGACCTGGAGACGATTTTATTCCATTTCTTTTTATGTTGCTTTAGGCTAAACCCAAATATTCTTGTTTGTCCTCTCCAAGCTCAAGGCAAGAAGCTAGGCGAAGCAGACAATACATTTTAAATGAAAAATTAATGACCGAGGGTTCCTGTACTGAATTGTATTATCCAGTTGATAATTTATAAGGCAGAGTACAAAGTGGAATGCCTTAGTTTCAATCATGCAGTTTTCCATGTTTTTACCCCTTAATGATTCATTTATCATGTTCCTCTCATGTGCACTCCTCCAATTTAATTTGGATTTTTAAAAATAACCCAAACTCTTCAAATAAAGGATGGCTCCATTAAAACATTAACATTTCTTAAAAGATGATATTTGACTCCAAAATTCTTCACACTATCTTGGAAAAGAATGATGTATTTAACTGGAAATCACAGTGTGATTTCCTAATGTGGTGGCTATCTTTAAGTTACTAAATCTTATTTACAATAAAGTTTAATAGGCAGCTATTTTTCAGGGAAAAAAATCAAAGTTTTTCAAACCTAGAAAAAATTAAAGACCACAAGTAACGAGACCAGAATAGGAAGTCAACCACTGGTAACTGATATTTTTTTCTTTTACGTTTATCCTTTACAATCTATATGCTTTGGCCGAGGAAATAATGCAGAAAGCAAAATGATGCCATCTCTGCTCTTTTGCTCCCTCTGCTGTTTCAGTGAATCCAGAGATATGTAAAAACAGTGCAACTATCTTATTGGCCATGCAAGGCAACACATGTGAAAAGACTGAATTTTTGTGCAAGGTCTGGCCTCACTTGGTAGCTGTTTGACTTTTGGAAATTGGCTTAACTTCCCCCAAAGTCTCCCCATCTGTAAAGCTGATACGATACTACTTGGCCTCAAAGATGTTTGGGGATTTAAATAAAATAACATATGTTAATGACCTGACGTGGTGCCTAGCACAAAACTGGAGCTAATTTTTTAAATTCCTTTTTTGTATCTACCATAGAACCTAGCATAGTAAGAACATATGCATAGCATACATAATGTCACTTAACAAATATTTGTTAAATTTAATTTAACAGGGTGGGATAGCGAGGGTGGGAGGGAGCCGCAAGAGGGAGGAGATATGGGAACATATGTATATGTATAGCTTGATTCACTTTGTTATAAAGCAGAAACTGACACACCACTGTAAAGCAAGTATACTCCAATAAAGATGTTAAAAATAAATAAAACAAAATAAGCTACAAGGATATATTGTACAACACAGGGAATATGGCCAATATTTTATAATAACTATAAATGGAGTATAAGCTTTAAAAATTGTGAATCATTATATTGCACTCATATAACATATTTTGTACATCAACTATATTTCAATAAAAAAAATTAAAAAGAAAAAAATTTAATTTAACAAAGTCAGAGAAGTGGAGAGTAAAGGTCTCTAGCTTCCCCCAGCTCACCATGGTAACTGGCTACTTTGTGTAGGCTTCTTTTTCTGTGTTGAAAGGGATTGACGAATAACTTTCTTAGCCATCTCTTTTTTTTCCCTTTGCCTCAACTCCAATTTTTATCAGCAGCACACAGAAAGGACATTCCTAATTTCTGATTCAATGGGAAACCCTGGTTCCCTTTCCTCTTTCTTCCATTCCATATTCTTACCTTTGCCTTTTTTTCTTTTTCTTCCTCCAAATACAGGAATGGCATCAAGGTTTCAAATAACATTCCTGTTACAATTGGTTGGTAATGGCTGTCTAGAGATGGATTCTGATCAAGTTCAGTAGGAATGATCAATTAGCAATATCTGCTAAAGGCACAGGAGGGGGCAAATAAATTATGCGTGCCAAGTACTTGTCATTTCTATCTGAATCCTACTACAGCTATATTTCTGCTTCATTATATGCTGAAAGTCATAAGCAGTTTTTACATTATCTACTTAAGATGACAGCCAAAGGCTAGATAGCTTTGTCTCAGAGAGTTCATAGACCAGCACTGAATTATTTTTAATTAACAGCTTGTCTCGCACCTCAGCTGAAGAATGCCTTGAGCCAACAATGCTTTAATGCATGGAGATGTCAGGCTGGTTGTCTAAATGTACGGATGGGCAGATGGATGGACAAAACAGATTTCTGACAACACTTAATAAAAAATTTTGTGACCGTATTCAAAAGAACACAACTGTATGGCATTATATTAAGAACTATTTGTAAACTACTGATATATTATTATTAAAATATGACATCATTTATTAATGATATAAGATTTGAATACATCCCTCAAAACTATTTTACTATTTTTGATCAAGGAGCTTTTCTTTTCCAACAAATAAGCACATTTTTAGATATTTACCCAGGTAACACTGATGAAAAGACCTGATCAGCCTAAGGTGATGGATGAACTGATCTAGAAAGCTGAAATGTCACAGGGACAGCCCACTACTTACAATTCTATTTTCACCAGTGTTGGTCTTTGCAAGATTCTTCTCTGACTCATAACTTCCATATATGAACATATATGCCAATAAAATAATTTTAAATGGTACAAGGATGAATATTTGTCCTTTTTCTAAGATTGATGAGAAGGCTGGAGGGGACTTTTTTCTCCTTGGATTTCAGGCTAGTAGCCTGATTGCTGTGGATTCATACACAGCAAGGTGATGGAGGCATGCAGATTTTTACAATTTCCTGGGCCTTGGACCATGCAGAGAACAAAGGAGTACTAGGTGAGCCACGGGCCCTTCCCCATTCGGGGACTTCTCCACTTCGGGCACAGAATGAGTATTGGCGATGGATAGAGTGAAATGGAAGCTGTATAATTTCAGTCTTGAAATATCTATTCCTGAGATGGGCATCTCACCTGGGTCAAATCCTGCTTCACACCTGCTTCCCACGGCTCGCAGGTCCTGTGTCTGTAATTAAAAATGTAAATTGCAATCTGGCCCATTATATCCAACTAGATGCACAAGTGAAATGGGAATCTCAGTTCCATTTAATATCAACACAAAGGGAAAAAAAGAATTATCTTGTTCTTTGGTATTTATGGCATATCATTTTGGTTTTCAATTTTTGCTAATGGCATCCTTTACAATACATTGATTTAAGTTTAAAAAGTGGTTCAATGAAGTAAACAGTACAAGAGGTACATGGATACGGCTAAAAGTTTGAGGGGCACTGGTCTAGTCTAAGTCCCCAAAACAGTCTAATTGATTACTTAATTACCATACCCCTTCATCAAGTTCAGACTGTCACCAGCCTTTATAGAAAGGGCTGTCTGTGTCACTCAGATGCTCACCCTTGGCCCAGTCATCAACTACCCCTATGCCGAGAAGAATCCAGAACTGATTCATTACAGTTTCAGAAGAAAACAAAAGTCCTAATATAGTTCTTTAATTAATGCCTAGTGTTTTCTTTAAATGTCCTTTTTTTTTTTTTTTTTTTGGTGCAATACACTTTAATCAATAGGATTTAAGACAGGATTTGAGATAGGTCCCTGCTGTGCTCTGTTGTCACATAGAACAGTTTTTTAAAGTAAAATCAAATTCATGACATACTCATAATTATATTTCAATTAATTAAAACAAAGATATACTAAATTATATAGACTATTTGGTTACATGAGTTAAGACTGTATTTTCAAACTTACAGATACAACTGCATTCATGATTGAGTACAAGTTTAAACTTTATTTATAAACCATATATGTAAAATATATGTTTTTTAATATAAATAATCAATTTTAAAAGGCCCAGAATTATTTCATTATTCACATATATATGAATGCATATATATATGTGTGTGTGTGTATGTATATATATATATATATATATATATATATATATATACATATATACATACACCTAAGTTTTAAAATTGCAAACAAGTTTTTTTATTCAATTTTAAGAAAAATTTTACATTATGTTATGTGAAAAGTCTTTTAAAATAAAACTTGAGGACATTTACTGTGCTATTTATATCTATCAAAACACACAGATAGAAATACAAATTTAGAATAATATCTTATTAAACTCTAAATTTTTTAAAAAAGCTTAAAATCAGCTGAGGCTTTGTGTTTCAGATAAATAAAACACTAATAAAGGAAGACTAAAACTAATTTATTTTGTTATTAAGAAGCCCATTTTCAAAACTCTCATGCTGAGAGGCAAGGCAATTTTGCCCTTTCATTACTTTCTCAGCTTCAGAGTAATGTTATATCGCCCTCTAATGGGTTTTTTGAACCACTACAAACCACTATGCAGATAAAAAGAAATGGCACAAAGAATATATGTTACTGGTGATAAGCAAATTTCCAAGAGCTATAACCAATATAAGGTGGCCTTAATCCCTGTGGTATGATATTTTATTCATGATGATTTAAAGCCAATTAATATAGTCACCTTGTAAATTATATGCGCTCAGTTTAAGGTTTACTTTTGTAAGGCCACAGTCACTTGATCTTTGCAATTAGAGATTATGATTAGTCTTGCAAAAAAAATCTTTTCATTATTTTATATCATATAAAAATTTACTGTATTCATTGTACCTACAGCCTCAAATAGTTATATAGCAGGAAAATGATAGAACTTAAATTAAATTTTTTTCCCTTCCTCTAAATCAGGATATTTGTAAGTATGGACACTTGTTAAATATAGTTCTGTATTTTTAAATAGTTCTGAGAATTCAAAGGATTGGGATGCTAGGCCAAAAGTGTAGGTTTTTTTTGTTTGTTTGTTTGTTTGTTTTGCGATACCCGGGCCTCTCACTGTTGTAGCCTCTCCCGTTGCGGAGCACAGGCTCTGGACGCGCAGGCTCAGCGGCCGCGGCTCACAGGCCCAGCCGCTCCGCGGCATGTGGGACCCTCCCGGACCGGGGCACGATCCCATGTCCCCTGCATCGGCAGGTGGACTCTCAACCACTGCGCCACCAGGGAAGCCCCAAAGGTGTAGGTTTTATAGGGGCAGTTAATTTCTTGGGCTACAGCTTGTCTTGCCATGCGGGATAGGCCTTGATCACACATGTAAAAGCATGTTTATGGATCCATTCAACCTATTATCAGTACCGGGGGAGGGGTGGAGTCTCCTTCATGTATTTTAAGATATGAGATTATACATGGCAAACATTTTTCTTGTATAATTTGAACTAATAGTTTTAAAATTTAATATAGGCACAAAAATTAATATGATTGCCAATTCTTCTCCATCAGCATTTTGCTTTTACCTAGTTGATGGACTCTATTTTCACTTTTTAAAAATGAATATAAGATATAACTCAATAAAGATGATTATTTTAGTACATTCAAAAAAATATTAGAAAAAAAATATTAGGATGGCTGAATTACTTTATATGTCTCATTGATATACCTATGTGTGCAAACACACACATACATATTCCTTTTGCTTTTGGGAGTCACTAACAGAAATCAGTTATAATTTTGAGGAATAATTAAACTGATTAAATTAGCCCTTTCCATGATTTTATTTACCCAATATTCACAAACAACCATAGTTCCTTGTGGTTTATCATTGATAACATGAGGTTACCATCTAATACTATGTAAATTTTACTGAAATAGAAAATGCTAAATGTGTGTGTATATATTTATATATATATACATATATATATATATATATATATATATAAAAGCACTATATCTATATAGTGCTTTTTTTTTTTTTTTTTGCGGTATGCGGGCCTCTCACTGATGTGGCCCCTCCCGTTGCGGCTCCTCCCGTTGCGGAGCACAGGCTCTGGATGCGCAGGCTCAGCGGCCATGGCTCACGGGCCCAGCCGCTCCGCAGCATGTGGGATCTTCCTGGACCGGGGCACGAAACCGTTTCCTCTGCATCGGCAGGCAGACTCTCAACCACTGCACCACCAGGGAAGCCCTATATAGTGCTTTTTATCCCTGCTTCAAAAATCAGGCTAATAATAGCAACTCAATTGACTTACTTATTAATCTTTGAGTTTTGTCTTTAATTCTAAAACCCCAGCATTTTATCTTACTTACTTTAGTGATCTACATTTACCTCCTACCAGTTTCACCTAGCATCAATCTAAAATGAGATTTAATTACTGAGATAATCTAGCACATGTCTACCACATGTCTAAGGAGGGTAATTTCACTCTAAACCAGGGATTAAACATCCATAGCATGAATGCCATTCTATCTGAGTTTCAAGCCCAAGGCAGGCCTCGAAAATTGAAAGCGTTCCTTTCACAGGGTCTGTAGGAAGCGCAATGCTTTGAGCAGTTACTACTTATCAATTTGAGCTAGCATGTGAAGTAGTCTCTGCTATCCCTGCTCTCTTAGTTACTCTTATTTTTCTTTGTTTTTACTTTGATTTAGAACATCTAAAAAATAGTATTCGGTCTATGAACGAGTTTCCCCTTGTGTTTCTTATGCCAGTGATCACTTACAGTTTTACTCAATGCTGGTTATTAACCAGCAGCAATTTCATTCTTTCAGAATCTAATGCAGCCTTCAAAAAACATCTCAAATTCCACTTCCTCAAGGAAAGATGTAGCTCCAGTACCCTTTAGCTAGTAATTCTTTCTTTTTCCAGCTTTATTGAGATATTATTGACATATGACATATAAGTTTAAGGTATAAAAAGTGATGATTTGATACATGTATATATTGCAAAATGATTACCACAATAAAATTAATTAATACCTCTATCCTTTCATACGATTACCATCTGCATGTGTGTGTGGTGATAACATTTAAGGTGTACTCTATTAACAACTTTCAAATATATAATATCATATTGCTAATCATATGGCTGGGATTTTGTAAACTTAGACCAACATCTCTCCATTTACCTCACCCTTCAGCCCTTCTACCAATCTACTCTCTATTTCTATGAGTACTAGCCAGCAGTTCTAAGACCACTATCATTCTATTACATAAATGTTATTGTAAGAATTGTACATGTTACAATATATTGGAATTGTTTTTTTTGTTTTGTTTTTGTCCCTCTCTCTCACTAACTTAAGAATTCCTAAAGATCAAACCTTATCTTACTCATTTTGTATACCCAGCCCATGGACATTTCATAAAGACACTCAATAGAATCTCCTTAAACAGAACCAAATATATACGAGCACATCAGACAGGGACCTCAAGATGGCTTTGTGCACACGCAGGTGACTGCTTATCTCAAGGCTCCGCCATAGGATGGAGTGTGGCTATGGTCCTTCAGCAGGCAGAGCTGGAATAATTGTTACATCTTATAGCACTGTGTCACCAGTGCCATTTGGAAGCAAAAAAAAAAGGTTACAGAAGTCCTGATGTTGGAAAAGACACTAATTTAGGGAACCAGACCAAACATCTAAGAAAATAGAAAGAGTGCAAATGGAATCATGGGATGTGATAATGGGAGGATTAAGATGGGAAAAGAAACTGCAATCACAGGATAAATACACAGATTTCAATGAGGAGCCATTAGGTCCATCTTCAACTGAAGTCTGCCCCTCCTTATCACTGTACCCTATCACTCTTGCTCACCGCTATAATAAATACTGCCCTCCCCATTCTCATGCTGTCTGCCTTGGATGTGCTAATGCATGTATGTGTTTGTCTTTCTCACATTACACTTCACTATAATTTGTTGTTTCCTCAAACTGAGATTTCAAAACAATAACAAAGGAAATATAACTACTATGACTGCTTTTGTAGAAGAATGGGATCTGATTCCTTTAATTCCTAAATCTTGATTAATCAAGCCTATGACTTTCGATGTAGCATAATTAATTTATCACAAGTCATTAGACTTCCAACAAACAATCCATGTGGAATGGGATTTGCCCAGTTTTCCCTGGATGTTTTCTAAAGAAAGCTGTAACTGTTCCTTGCTAAGTACTGCAATTTACATTCTTCACAAGTATATCAAATACATTTTTTTTTCAAAAGCTAAAAAAAGTTAGTTTGTGATAAAAATCCACATAAATTAGTGTGAGGAATTCTAGGGAATTCCAGAACCATTAGACATTATGTACAGCTCTAATGAGTCTACAGGAGAATTATTTATCTGTTCAAACTAGGATATGCCATGGAATTCTTGAAGCAACAAAAACATGATGCATCGTTCTGGATCATCAGTTTTACTCAATAGAAACATATTGCTTTTGTAATTAGAAAGGAGATATACCATAGAGTTTAATTTAAAATAAAACACAAGATTTATAAAATATCTTGATTGCAGGGGGCTACTTTGTAGATTGGCAGAACCCTGGGATTAGAAGCTCATTATTTTCTGTCCTTAGAGGTATTTCAAGCGGAAAAATATAAGAAATACTAATGCTTCTCTGTGGGTGAAACAAAGGAAAGGCAGACTACGGAAGATCCAAGTTATGACTTCAACTGTTCACAAGCTCTGGTAAGATTCTCTGGCTTTCTTTAAAAAATATATAATGGTATCACCTTGTCTAGCCTCATAATGCATATGACAGGCCTTCAGTTAAATTTTAATGGAATTGATATACTTGACTATTCCTTCCTATTTGTTGACAAGGTAGCAGATAGTAATTTTTGGTATTAAGGAATAATACTAAAAATTATAATTATCGATAATTATAATTATCAATAATTACATGAGCTAACAATGGCTACATATTTCTATTATATAAAAATGGAAACACATAATCTTACATGAACTTGTGTATAACTGAAGTCATAACTTGGATCTGCTACATTCTGAATTTCCCTAAGGCTTGAGTTTACCTTATTCAAAATTAAATAAACTATGGCAATTCCACTCAATAGCATTAGATTGTTTAATCAGAGACCACCCAGAATATGACACTTCTTATGGCCTTTGTTTAAAGGGAATCAAAACTAATTTTTTTTCATATAAATTGTAGCAGAATAGACACACACATCCCCATCTCTGCTGTCATGCTGGAAATTATACCAAAGTTCTCCTAGAAAACAGGGTGTGTGAAATTCACACCTCTAATATACAAGTCAAAACAAAACATGACAAGCAAATCTTCTTAACACTATTATCCATAGAGTTTGCCCAAAAAAAGCTGTCTGAAAAATCTCACTTTAAAATGTGAGTTTAATTGTTTTCCATATCTTTGATAGAAAATGCATTGGATTTTTTTCATTAATCATGTATGAAAACAATTTCCAAGATATTTCTCAGATATTCTAAACAAATCAGTTTACTAGAGTATTCAGGGTAGAAAATGACCTAATATGAGTCTAAGCTAAGCTGTTCCTTCAAGGTCAGTCTTTTCTGAACCTTATCAAAAATATAGATGGAAATGATGTATATAACTGACACTACGATTTCTGTAGATTAACTTGCAAAATAAATAATTTATAATCTTAGTAAGTGAAATACTTAGTGATAAAGATATCGAAAAAGAGATCTAAGATTAAGCTGATTCTCTCAAAAAAGTAGCCCTCTAGACTAAATTCACTTATGAAATAATTACATAGTATAATTAGTTTGGTGAATATATTCACTTTTCTAAAGTTTTATTTTTATCTTAAATTCTTAACATAAATACCTTTTGGAGTTGTCTCTATCGTGCCTTGAAGTCTTTGTTCACATTTATGATTAGAGTACAAAAAAGATCATCTGAGAACCAAAGTAGGAATCTGGCCCAGGTTTAACTTACTGTTAAGTTACTACTTTAACTTACTGTTAACTTACTACTCTCAAGAGTGGACCCAACATTCGGTCTAATTTCATTCAACACAGATGACAGTTTTCCAGTTCCAATATTTGTTGATATACTTGCCCTGTTGAAAAGAAGTATTATAATCTTTAAGGGCTGCATTTTAAAGACTAACATGGAGCAATTACGTGAGCATATGTACCAACATGTCTCTTTCTCTGCATCTCCTTTTCTTAACAAAGATTATTGCTTTCTATGTATTTGCTTTTATGTCTTTTTTTTTTAAAACTGCATCTCTCTGTCTCTTCTCTCCCTTTATTTTCTCTTTTCTTTTTCTACTCTGTCCTTTCTCCTTAATAGGCTGAATTGTGTACTATAGAGCTATCTTAAATGCTTAAAATATAAACATGAAAATAAAAATAAGCCAGTGATAGCCACTGTTACCATTTTGGTGTTTGCTTCTAGTCTCCTTTATGTGTGTGTGTGTGTGTGTGTGTGTGTGTGTGTGTGTGTGTCTGTGTCTGTGTGTATGTTTTAAAATATATTTATTTATTTATGACTGCAATGGGTCTTGGTTGCTGTGCACGGGCTTTCTCTAGTTGCGGCGAGCGGGGGCTACTCTTCCTTGCGGTGCGTGGGCTTCTCACTGCGGTGGCTTCTCTTGTTGCGGAGCACGGGCTCTAGGCACACAGGCTCAGTAGTTGTGGCTTGCGGGCTGTAGAGCACAGGCTCAGTAGTTGTGGCTTGCGGGCTGTAGAGCGCAGGCTCAGTAGTTGTGGCTCATGGGCTTAGTTGCTCCATGGCATGTGTGACCTCCCCAGACCAGGGAATGAACCTGTGTTCCCCGCTTTGGCAGGCGGACTCTTAACCACTGTGCCACCAGAGAAGTCCCTATGTGTGTGTTTAAATATGTGTTAATTTCTAAATGGTTGCAATTGTATTCAAAGTTGATGCCTCAACCTGTAGTAAATAAGTGTGCTCACTGTAATGTTTCCAAAGTCTGTATTCGTATATCATCATCTGATAACATTAACTGGACAGCAGTCCCATTATTCCCTTTTCTCCTTATCCTGCTTTTTGATCATGATGTATATCACCACCTGACATACTATATATCTGTTGCTTTATTTACTTATTGTCTATCTTTTCCACTGGAATGTGAGCTCCATAATAGCAGAGAATTTGATTTGTCCATCGCTAAATCCCTAGTACCAGAAAAGTATCTCAGCAAATAGCGTGCACTCAATAAATGTTTGTGGGATGAATAAATTAAATGTAGTTTCATAATTTGGTACTTAATTTTAAGTGTAGTATTTATATTTTTAACAAATATTTTTGGTTTAAAATAGTATTTATTAAAGAATTCCTGCTTTTTTTTTCCCACCTTGGGCTATGATCTTCTCATAGGGGAGAGGAAAGATTCCTTACAGCTGTCTATACGAAGAGGACTTCTATCACCAATGACTCTTACTCTGAATCATGTGTAAAATGAGGCATTTTACTTCCAACATATAGTTTCTCTCTTCCCCACCCCTTTCTCTTTCTCTCTCTTTCTATTTTTCTCCTTCCCTCACTCTATTTATCTGAATAAGAACACTGAGACTATAGATATTATTAGCTTAAAAAGCCAAAATTAAACAGGACATTTTTGCCATTGGATACTGGAAGGAGGGATAGAGAGTAAAACAACATAATACCAAACAACTTGGGTTTTAAAAAATAGCAACTACCCAGTATAATCTCCACCAGCTTCATGTTATGACACATGATGGGATAACCCTCAGAAGTTATTGTGTAGGGAGTAGCTCATTTTGTTTGAATCCAGGCCCTGTCACTGGCTGTGTGGTCATGCCCAAGTTGTTTAAGTTCTCTGTTACTCTGTTCATTTATAAAAAGGATAATGATACTACTTATCCCACAGTTTGTTGAAAGGATTAAACAAAATGCATCTAAAGTACTTAGCATTGGCATATAATAAGTGCTGACTAAATGTTAGCTTCCAATATTACTGTTAAATTTATAAACCTAGGCAGTTTGTAAGCTACGTACAATTTTTGTACTACCTGGGTTCCACTCACAGGAAAAGAAAAAAAATGAGTAAACTGATGAAAGGGACAAGCGAATCACAGCTGCTCTCCATTTAAGAACACTGTCTCCAGCTGGAGCAACGGTAAAATCATTTCAAAATGAAGAAAATACAATTGAAAACTCAATCTTTTGGCAAATCACTTATTAAATTACATCTTACCACACTTCCCAGGTTTTACTTCTTCCTCTCTGGTCATTTCTTCTTTGTCTCCAAAGGTTCCTTCTCCTTCATCTGGTCATTAAATATTGAATTTCATGGACAGTCTTTTCTTCCTCTAATGTCTGTTCCAGGGAATTCTCAGATCTATCACCTCTAAGGCCATTCACACTCAGAGCTTCAGTTACACCCTCTATGCAGTTGACTTACACATTTATACTTTGCTAGATCATAACTGCCTCCAGACTTGCATATCAGCTGTCTACTTGACTGTCCTCTTATGCGTCTCAAGGCCTCTCTGATGGTCCAGAACAATATCGTGAATTTTTCTACCAAATCTATAATCTGCCTATCTCAGGTAACGGCACGACCATTCATCCATTCAAATAAACCATAAAGTCATCTCTGACTAATTCCTCTTCCTCCCCCCTCCTATTCTATCTGTCACTATATTTCAGTGCTTTTGCCTCCTAAATATGGCTTGAATCTACTCAGTTCTCTCCAGCACCATCAGCATAGCCTAGGCCATCGGATTTCTCTCTTGGCTGGTGTCTCCTGAATGGCCTACTTATATTCACTTTTTCCCAAAACCCCAACCAACTTCTTCTCCAAGCTGCAGCCAGAGTGATGTTTTTAGATCTAAATATGCTCCTTAATGCCTCAATGATTTCTCTGTACTTCGAGGACAAAAACACAACTACTGAACATGACCAATAAAGCCCTTTGAGATTCTGCTGTTATCTGCTTGACCTCAGGAAGGTGGAAAAGGAGTGTAAGTGTGCACTTGTGCCTAGGGAGATCAATCTATTCCTACAGGTTCTCATAACGCATTTTAGGCATCGCATACCTATGTGTGGAATAGTCAGATGAATAAAGACACAGTCTCAGTGTATAAAAAGTATTAAAGCTTTTTTACCACCCCTTTTGCAATTTTTAAAAATCAAATAGCAGTCTTAAATACTTTCCTTTATATTATACAGCATCATCAAAATTTGACTTTGGGAGAGCAGGGCCTTAGAAAGTGCTCAAGAAACAAACCTTTATCCATTTTAAAATGTCATTTTGGAAAAATTATTTTCTCTTTAATTTTTCAGGCCCTTTTATTTAGAATATTTGCTTAAAATCACTTTTACATGACTAGGAAAGGAAATAATAAATAATTTTATTTTTTAAATTATCTTTACACTTTTGGCTATTAATGCATTTTTTAAATTCAGTATTTCTTTTCCTTAACTATTTCTTGAGTGACTATCATTTCCTTTAAGAATGTGAAGATTTAAAAGGCATCATACTGTATAGCACAGGTAACTATACTCATTAATTTGTAATAACCTATATGGGAAAAGAATCTGAAAAAGAATACACACACACACATAAAAAAACTGAATCAGTTTGCTGTACACCTGAAACTAACAAAACATCATAAATCAACTACACTTCAATAAAAAATAAATAAATACAATAAAATAAAAGGCATCATACATACACTTCAGGAAGTTAAAATGTACTTCAACCCCTCCCCAAAGCATTGCAATAGACATGAGGCAAGGTAGAATTTCATCTAATCATTTACTTCTCTGCTTAAAACCCTCCAATTGTGCCAACTACCCTTAAAAACTTCGAACTTCCTTTCAAGGCATGTGGAATATCCCACTGGCCATGGACAGCCCTAGTTTAGATATGTTGTCTTAGTATACTTATCAACAGTGCCCTTTTCCCCCTCAAGTATTCTGGTTTGGATCACAGATTAAGGATCTGAAAGGTTTGGTCCGTGCTGGTCACTGCAACTCTCCCTCACCATTTCCTCACTTTGCACTCTATACTCCAACCCACTAAACCTGCCTTACTGAACTTTTCTCTCCTCTAGACATTACCATTAATCTGTTCTGGGGCAATTACTACCCTGCCCCCTTCCCACACCAAGAGAACAAACTCTTATTCATCCATCAGCTCAGATATCATACTTCTAATGTGGTCTCACAGCACTATGACTCCCTCTTTGAAGAGTATTTTACCTTTTCTGTTTGCTATCATCTTTAAACTCACAAGGACAGGGGATCTGTCATGTTCCCAGTACATAGAGCAATCTCTGGCACATAGCAGATAGTCAAATATTTATTGAATAAATGAGTATAATGGTTTACTCTTTGTTTGCTACATGCTTTTGTATGTCTCATTTGAACAATCCTAAATACTAGTATTTCCATAATGATGTCGGAATCTATGATTCGGAAAGTTTTAGCTGAGTATAACTGTTAAGCCTGTACAGTTTTGAGTCAGTCTGATTGAATCCTAGCCCTCCCACTCATCAGCCATGTGACCTTGAGTACTTTACTTAGTGTCCCTAAGCTTTGTTTTTTACAACCTACCTCATGGGGGGTTGGGGAGGATTAAATAATGTTAGGCTTATAAAGTGCTCAGTATAATGTCTGTACTGTACTTTTTCTTCTACTGATCTCTCTGGCAGTTTTAAAGAAAATGCTGACTTCTACAGTCTGCACTCAATTTTAATTTTTCTATCTCATTTCTACTCTACTTCAAAACAATTTCAGGTCTAGCTCTTTTAGGGGTGTTATATCCTACCATTTTGTATTGCAACATGACTTCCACCACGTATTCATTTGTTCTTACACATTCAATGTCAATTTTTCATTTTTCCTTTCAAAATCAACTTTATTGAGGTAAAATTTACATACAGTAAATACACCCATTTTAAGTATATAGTTTGATGAGTCTGTCAAATGTAGACACCCCTGTAACCAACCCAAAATTAAGATCTGAAATATTTCCAGCTCCCCAGAGGGTTTCTTCATGCTCCTTTGTAGTAAACCCTTCCTACCTGCTTCCCAGCCCCAGGCAATCACTGATCTACTTTCTGTTACAGATTTGTTTTGCTTGTTTAAGTGTTTCATGAAACAAAGATTCCATGTCTGCCTTCTTTCACTCAGGTTAGTGTTTATGATTTGTCTGTATCAGTGGCTCATTCTTTTTTATTGTTGAGTAGTATTTCATTGTTTGGACATACCAAAATGTGCTTATCCATTTACCTGTTGGTGAGCATTGGAGTTACTTCAAGGTTTTTGCTATTATGAAAAAACTCCTGTTTTTTTTTTCCCTTTTTTTCCTGGTAAATACCTAAGGGTGAAATTACGGGTCAAACAGTAACATATACATAACTTTATAAGACACTGCCAAAAGTTTCCAAAGTGGTTGCACTGCAATGCTTATCTTAAATATAACATTTATAATTACTTTGTTTTCTAAATTTTACCATTTTTTTTAAGGATTTGTTGCTCTATGTTGTAATCTGACCACACAAGACAGTTATAACTAGCTCAGGTAATGGTGGGGGCGGTCCTGAGTGATTTATCGTTCAGCATTTATATAAAAAGAAAACAATTAGTGGTGAAATAATCAAGAAATATTTTAGTATGTTCTAAGCACAGGATTTCAAACAGAAATCCTAGTTTCTCTGAAAAAGTTTTTTGGAAGCGAACAAATGGCCAAGGCTATACTGGTAACAACTGTCTTTCCATCCCACCCAACTATTTCACTGAAAACCAGTTGTTCATCTTTGCTGGAACATGGAATGAATCAGAAGTAGAATCTAGTTGCAAAAAAATGCTTTATGGGTCTTGGGTGGCTAGAAGGCTGTTTTGTAATGTTTCTATAAAAATCTGAACAACTGAGTCAAAAGCAAATAAGTAAATTATGCACATCACACTACCCATTTTCTCCACTGTTATCTATACCATCTAGAAGAATTTTATAAGGGATTAGGCTAAATAAAATTGTCCTTAAATGAGCTTTATATCTCACAACTATGCTTGCTGGGGGTAAACTGTGGGGAAATTTGGCTGATTTCCCATAAAACTTGTTGGGGAAATTTAGACACACACACACACACACACACACACACACACACACCTATCCTATACATAAAGAAAGGGCTTCAGTTACCAAATACAAATACTGTATCTCTGGGTGACCTCTACTTCCTCTTTACCTCCCTACTATCATGTGCTGTTCTTAGCTTTGTGCAGACTAAATCATAGAACATGTCAAAAAGTGAGAAGTCTTAGAAGCAAAGGAAGGCTGCATACTACTTCAGGCAGCCCATCTATAAAGCACTCTTGAACAGTGGTGAGTCCATTGCTATGCTTCTTAAATAATTTAGCCTAAAAGGAACCTGGATGAGCAAGGGAATCGTGTGTTCAAAGCATCATATTTATGTTCCTGTCACAGTGCTAATGACTTCTCTCCAGCCTTAAAACTACTCATTCATCTCCTTTTAACCCAAATCCTCACAATTTGGTACTAAAGACAGACCACAGGTTTTATAGGAGTACTGCCATCTGCCAGGGGCCTTCAATGCGTGTATGTACAAATTAATTTTTCCCCAAACAACTTATTTTGACATGTTATATACAATCTTGAAAAGTCACCCTCAACACAGAAACATTTCTTAACTGGTAGCAAAGTACTTCTTCATGAAATGTGCCTAGTACCCACCATACTAACAGTGGAGTTGTACTTTTCCTGGTATAACACATTTCACAGTCCCTCTTTTCATATCTATCTGCATGTTCAGGCATATAATCTTATAAAATAATTATCCTTTTTTGGAACTGATTCTGCGTGAGTGTTTCTGTGCATGTACACATGTATAAAATGGATTACAGGGCTTCCCTGGTGGTGCAGTGGTTGAGAGTCCACCTGCCGATGCAGGGGACACGGGTTCGTGCCCGGGTCCGGGAAGATCCCACATGACACGGAGCGGCTGGGCCCGTGAATTATGGCTGCTGAGCCTGCGCGTCTGGAGCCTGTGCTCCACAACGGGAGAGGCCACAACGGTGAGAGGCCCGCATAACAAGAAAAAAAAAAAATAGGATTACATAGTCATTTTTGTTTGGTAATAACCAAGAAGTTTTTACTTCAAAGCAATTTAAAACAAATATTGGGGAATTGGAAATGCTCACTCATCTGCCAGAGTGCAATGCATACATGGTTCCTATGATAACCTAGGTATATGAATGCTCTCTGGTTATTACCAAACAAATATTGCTATGTAATCTGTGTTGTAGTTACTGACAACATTATTTAAATTGCTCTGGGGCAAATTAATTTATGTTAAGTAAATTATCTGTTTTTCACTTTATTTTTAAAATGCTCTTTTATATTACAATTATTTACACTAAGGTATCTTCTAATGGCATGTGTGTGCATATATATATATATATATATATATATATATTTTTTTTTTTAACCACTTCTTCTAAGAATTCAGACTGCTTTCCAGATTTTTGCCTTTATGGTTAATTGTTATATATGAAATACGTTAGGCCTCACAGTAAACATCAAACACTGCATACTGCAATTATTAACATAAATGACCGGAACTCTTTTTTTTGACAGTCTATCATAATGATTAATTACTGCCATTCTAAGCTCACAATTTCACAGTGGATTCCCTGAGCAGGAGGATAAAATCTCAGCGATTACTGTCTATTATACACCAACTTACTGAATTCAGCCACTGAATGTTAAGTAAACTTTTTTCTTTTCAAGCAATGAAAATGTTACTTTTCTTGCCATTTGCATTAAATCCCTATTTTCAGCATGGCATGGGCAATTCATAAAACCTATGGTGCATGTGCATGATGATGAAATCTAAGCCAAAACATTTCTGATCCCCTTATAGAAAGCCTTGATAACGCATGATTTAGGTTTATATATTTTATCCAGCACCTTGGGTTTTGTCTCACTGGACTCTGAAAGAACTCATCAAAATGCCTTTGGAAGCACATCCATAATTTTCACAAACTATTATTTGCTGGAGCAAAACAAACAAACCCAAACCCAATATAGTTGCTAACCCTCCGGGCAACATCACTTTAAATATCATAATGAGTTGGTGAAGTAAACCGGCAAGAACTAGTGTCATTTCAATTCATTGCAGCCTGCTGTGTGCAGTTCATGTCCTGTTTCACCCTGACTGCCTAAAACAACAGTCCAGTAAATTTCACATCTATAATCTCTTCCAGCACATGGCCTAATGCCAGTACTTTCTGTAGCTGAAATGCCTGATGACTCTACAAATGTCCTAATCATCTTAAAATAAACCTGAATCTTTAAAAATCTTAGTTTGAGCCTAGATCTTTTAAAAACAATTTCCAATACCAGTATTTTAAATTGGCTATGCTGAGCACAAAGGGTATTTTGTTTCCTTTTTTAAAATCTTTAAAAAAATAGTTTTCAAAAAATATATTTTTTTAAAAGGATAGAAGGTGAGTGGACTTTTTTTTTTAAAAAATCTGTTCCATCGATTTACTATCTTCTCTGCAAGCCTACTATGCCAAGAAACACATAACAATCAGTATGTTAGAGATTTATCACACTGTGCAAACTAGTCATTAACAAAGCCAAACCCAAGGCCAGAGTAAGACAAAAGGCAGTGCTCAGTGAACTCTGCCTCACAGGAGGGGCATTTGCTTATTATGCAAAATACTTAAATGAAATCCCCACCTCCCCCAAAATTCGACAGTTCATCTACTTATATTTATGTAAAAATCAGCTTGTTAAGACACAGATTTCAAGGCTGCATTTCTGAAGACTGTGATTAATTCAGTGAGTGTGGTTGAGGCCCGAGAATTTTCAAATCTAGCAAGTTCTCACAGAATGCTGATTCTGAAAATCCACATACCACACTTAGAAATGATAGTAGGCAATATGTTTCACATCTTCTTTCTAGAGCTCTCAACCAGATGTGATACCTCCTTCCTCTGTATTCTCAAAGCATTGTTTCTTATCATATTCTACCTTGGGCCATAATTACTTGGGAACCTGTTAATCCCTTTACTAAATTTAAATTATTTGAGGTTAGGGTTTCACCAACATTACATTCCTCATAGTACTTTGAACAGAACATTGGATATATTAGCTTTCAATATATTTGTTAAATTGTTTTAAATTTAGGAAGGAATGGATGAAGGGCATATTCATTCCAGAAGGAATGAAAACAAAGTGAGGCAAAATATCTTAGCTGAAGACTCCTTGTAAAATTATCTACTTATGTTTCAGAGTAAAAGGGGAAATTGTGTAGGATCTCTGTACAGACTGAGGCTGCTAGCTTCTTAAGCAATTTAGAAGTCATTATCTTCACTGTATTTCACATTCAATGGCATAATTGGACTGATTATGCCAACGCCCCAAGGCATTAAGAATAATAGGGTAGGGTTCAAGTCAAATTTGCTGCTTTATAATCCTCACGGAATGAGAAGGTTTACAGAGTAAAGATTAAAATAAGAAGAGAAACAAGCACCATAGTGAAATTCGTTGTGATTCTAATGCCTGCATCTTGTTACCTGATCTACCTATCAGCCAACCACACATGAACAAACCAAAAAGCTTAGATATAGTCTTGACATCATAAAATGTAGCAAGACAGCACGCCCCATTTAGGATGAAAACTTCCTTTGAAAATGAAAGAACCCAATACCATGCAGAATATAAAGAATTTCCTCAAAAGGATCAGACTTGGATCAATAGCCATCCATATCTATCCACACAGCACAATCTCTTTGCAAAAACTTAGCTATCATGTCATGAAAGCTTTTCAATCTAGAGTGAATTCTGAAATACACTACCAATTGTAAATTCTTTTAAAACTTTGACATGTCCAGTGTGACAAAACAGCTATTATATTTTTAAAATTCCTCTGCAGACAGAGCTATTGCAATGAAGCAGGCAAGTAACACTCAAAGTAAACTGTCAAAGACGTTCTATCAGACAGAGAATGAACTCTGCAGTTGGTAAAATGTCTCCTGGCTACCAATCGCTGCTCAACATGCGTGGTATTAGAGTTACCTCCCTAAATTTTGAAGTCTTACAATCTCAGCTGGCTTTTGACTTCTTATGGGATAATTCCACATCCCTTCATATTGCAAACAAAGTTCTTGGCTACTTTCCCTCAAGCACTCCTCTAATTCACTTTATCATCCATCTTGTTTGATTTGAGCCACACCCAAAAACATCGAGCCCTTGCATTCTTCTTCTCTTTTGCTGGGCAGATGGCGGCAAAGGGGTGCAGTGCCTTTCCAACTGTCTGCTCACCACTTTCATGAGTTCTTTTGGCCTCATCTCCTTTAGAGGCCAGCCAAAATAGCATTTTCCCTTTAAAGACTCCCTGTCCCCATAGGAAAAGTTACTGTCTCATCCACTGTATTACCACAGGATTACAAAATATTTTCTTATTGAAAATGTAAAGTATTTTTTAAAGTAGAGAGAATAGTGTAATGAATCCCCACGTATCCACTACCCAGCTTTAACAATTATGAACACATTGTTCTATATATAAACAAACCCTTCCCTCCATACCATTTTGAGGCTAATCCTAGATATACTATCATGTCATCCATAAATATTTCAGTGTGCACAGAACTTCTCACAAGGCTCTACTACAGTTGTCACATCATATTCTAAGTAATTTTTTGCATGTCTGTCTCTCCCTCTTGAAGGCAGAGCCCATATTTTACTCGTATTTGAATACTAAACAATTAAAATAGTGCCACGCATACAGTCAATATGTTTTTTGACAAAATAATACATTTGTTCATTCATTCATTCAACAAATTTTTATTAAACACTTACTAGGAGGCAGCACTGTTCTGGGTCCTGGAAATAGCAGTGAACAAAACAGGCAAAGTTCCTGTGCTCGGAAATCTTCTCCTCTAACCTGGGGAGGTGTACTAAATTGATAAATATATAACAGCTAAAGTGGTGACGATGCTATGATATAAAATAACACAGGCCACAAGGCAGGAGAGTGCCCAAGGTGGAAAGTAGGGATGCTGTTTTATATGGAATGACCCAGGAAAACCTCTTTGATAAGGAGACATTTGATCAGAGACCAATATAAAGTGAGGGTCTGGTCAAAAGTATACCTGGGAAAAAAGCCTTCCAGGGGAAGGACCAGCACAGGTCTGAGATGGGAGTTGACCTGACAAGCTAAAGGAATGGGAAAGGTGTTGGCTTGCTAGAGGCAGAGTAAGCCAAGGGGTGAGGGTAGGAGATGACATCAGAGGGGCAACAGTGGTGGCGGGGATGTGGAATGTGGATCATGTAGGGCTATGGCCATGGAAAGAACTCTGGATTTTACTGGGATGGGGCTCATTGAAGAACATTGAGCAGAGGAGTGTCATGATCCTCTGACATCAAGAGCATCACTCTGGCTGTGGTATGGAGAATACAGTATACTGGAGCAGGAGAGGAAGGAGAAAGACCAGTTAGAAGGCTATTGCAATACTCTAGGAGAGAGATGCAGTGGCTTAGTGTAGATGGTGAGACAGAATTTCATGTAGGGTACGGGAAAAGGAGACAACGGTGACTCCAGTGGTTTGATCTCAGCAACTAGAAGAAAAGCATTGCTATTTACTGAGATGGCTTGGGGACCAAGAGTTGGAAATCAAAAGTTTGCTTTGAGATATGGAAAATTTGATGCCTATTAGCTGTCCAACTGGAAATGCTGGGAAAGCAGATGGAGTCCAGGTTACAGGTCAGAACTGCATATAAAATATTAGTAGCCATTAAGGCTCCTTCAGCCTTGGGCCTGACTTAGATCATCTAAAGCTAGAGACGAAATTAAAAAGAGGTCTCCTCTGGTCAGATTACTGAGGAGTGCAATTATAGATTGAGAATACGAGAATGGAATGTAGGATGTTTGAGTAGATATTTTAGCTAAAGTTACAAAATGGGAACATTAGATACTTTCTTTTTTGTTAGTTATAGGGATATATTCTCTACATGTGAAATCCCATACTATAATCTAATGTACCAAAATAAAAATATGTTCTATTTCTATTCTATTCTCTTTTGAGTCAAATATAAGGCAATGCTATCCAATATGGAAATTTAAAAAGCACTAAATCTGCAACACATAGTAAGAAAAATCATCCCCCCAAATGAAAGTCTGAAAGATAATTTTACTTGGATCACAGTTGTAAATATAAAGTGGCTTCAATAATTCTATTTAGCTTTAAGCGTGAACTCTAAGTCAAAATATTTTTAATTTTCTCATATTCTGTAACATAACTTGCTTGAATGATTTTTTTAAATTTTTGAACTAGTTGCTTTGTCATGATTTTGTCATGACTCAGGAGATGTGGTCATAAATTTAAAACATTTTAAGATCTATATTTTTTCTTAGTTTACCAAAAACTGTACTTATTCATTTTTAAAATTGCAGTTATTTGCTGTAGTACCATAACAATAAGGCAAGCTGACCCAGATGTTAACAATTAATCCAAACCTAAAGAGTAATATCTATATAAATGTTTAAAACTGAAAATATTACTTATAAAAATCTGAGCAAGATACAAAGACATAAAGTCAGTGAATGCTAATAAATACTTATTTCATTTGTCTTGTAAAACACAAGCTTTTACCACCAATAGTTTATAAGAGTAGAAAAAGAAAATTTCTGGAACTCCTAGTATATGTCCTGGACTATACTAAGTGTCTTATTATATATCACTTAATCCTCACAACAACACTGCAATGTAGTTATTACCCCCATTTTACAGTTGAGGAAACTGAGACTCAGAGAAGATAAGTAACTTACCCATAACTACTGAGCTAGTAGGTGATAGAACTAGCTACCAAAGGGTCAATCAAGCCAATCTTCTAACAAAAGCCCATGCTCTTTCTACTAAGCATTGATTTTTAAGACAGTTTGATTTTAATATGTTTTAGTATTGTGTTTAACCTCTTTAAATAACTCCAAAATCTAGATGCACAACAAAATCAACAACTGGCATAATAAGAAATATATATTTGGTCTTTGTCCTGGTTCCTGACACACAGTTCCTAAACCTCTTGAAGTTTCCTAAGTGATAGGAGTAATAGAAGCATTATTTTGTTATTCATAACAAGCCCCTTTCAACCATGTGAAATTATGCTAATTAGGTGACTTCTGGTGGGCCCCTAAATAGTTTCAGGATGGGAGTTGGTCTCCAAAGGAACAAATTAGACAATTAGAAGATTGGAACTTTTGGTCCTACCCCCAGGATCTCTGGAGAGGGGAGAGGAGCAAGAGATTGAGTTAGTGAACAATGACCAATGATTTAATCAATCATGCCTACAAAGTGAGATCTCCATTAAAAAATCCTAAAGGATGGGGTTCAGGGAACTTCCAGATTGGTGAATGCATTGAGGTGCAGGGAGGGTGGCACACCCAGAGAAGGCATGGAAGCTCTGTTTCTGCTTCTGCCCCCCTCCCACCACCACCCCCAGGCCCTTACCTTGACAAGTGCCTCTCTTCCATTTGGCTGTTCCTGAGTTGTACCCTGTATAATAAACCAGTAATAGTAAATAAAGCACCTTCCTGAGTTCTGTGAACCATTTCAGTAAAGCACTGAGTCTGAGGAGGGGATTGTGGGAATCCCCCAAGACTTCATAATCGGCCAGTCAGAAGTAAGGGTGGCTTGGACTTGCGATTGGCATTTGAAATGGGGGCAATCTCATGGAACTGAGCCTTTAACCTGTGAGGTCTGCACTAACTCCAGGAAGTTAGTGTCTAGAACTGATTTCTAGTGTAGGACACCCAGTTGGTGTCCATACAGTTGAAGAGCTGGTTGGTGTGAGGAAAAAACACACATATTTGGTGTCAGAAGCGTGGTGAGTAAAAGCAGGTCATAAGAACCAAGCAGAATATTTGAGAGCTCCAGATCTCTACCCAGATATCATTTACCTGCATAATGTAAAGGAAAGGATTAAAAGCACTGGGGAGGGAGAGGAGGGCATAGACACTGAATTTCATCCATTCTAAGACTGTATAATCTATACAGAATTGGTAGGTGAGCAATTAGTTGACTCTGCAGCCTGTGTTGATGTTACTACTGTCTTCACTATAACTACAGCCCTTTGGCAGCCTAAAACAGCTACAATCGACATGTGAATTAGTTGGCTTTTTAGCTACTTCCAGTTAAAGCACCTCCAACGTTTAGATTTTAACTTCTTACTTTTTAGGATGGTGCTGACGAACTGCAGTTATTATATTCCTTAACTTTTAAAACGGGGCCTGGTATGGTCCTCAGATGCACATGTGAGAATCGCATCTCTATATGTTGCTGATGGGGTAACAAGGAACAAATATTTAGGAATGATCACCCACAAAAATACTCTGGCAACCATCTGCTAGAAACTTGTCAGATGCTTACAATTAATTTGAATTCAACTATCATCACAATACTTACAAATTTTCAAAGCAGCGATCAAGAACAGAGTGTGAGGTACAATTTGCCACATTTTCAGCAAGAGGAATTGTCACCTGTTCAGTGTGCTAGCGTGCAGTGTGTGCCTTTTCCCAAATATACACTTGAGAGTTTTCTAAAAGGGAAAAATTAGCCCCATAATGGATTTATAGAGGTTTAAAACACTGTTGGATGCCTTTTCCTCTGGAAACTTCTAAGCTCAATAATAAGCTTTATGATCGTTCTTTATTTTTAAGATTTGTCCTTTTAAGACTTTCTTTATTTTCTTTTCACTCCTCTAGCCTTTCTAGTACCCTTGCTGCCCAGTGAATTAGCAGAAAACAAAAAGCTATAAGAGAGGCTAGCCTGACTTTCTAAAACTTCAAAGAAACCCAAAATTCTTGAAAATCACTTATTCAGTATTTCTTTTGTCACCTTCATAACCCCAATAGCACGTGGCACCTTTTACCTAAAAGGTGCTCAAATTAATTTTTGGCGCATGAGTTGAACACAGTAGATAAAGAAAGCAACTATTTCCCTGTGTCATCACACTATTTCAAAATTGGGAAACAACAAGTGACAGTTTTGTGCCCTGAAGCATTAAATTATTTTACCACTCATAACAAAGCAACACATACTAATAACAGCAATAAAATTATGAAACATTTTAGTTCAGACATTTATTTGAACACCTACAGCAATTAATATGGCCAAATTATAGCATGCTCCATAAAGATATTCACTCTGAATATGACTATCTTTAGTGATCTTAATTTTACCAGGTGATTTATACTTCCATTTCATAAAGAAAAAGGAGGGACTAGATTTCTTTTTAAACTATTATAAATAATATTTTCATTTCTTCAACGGTCTATGGACTGTATACTCTGTTCATGTGAAAGGTCTTGATTTCTAGTTTTCCTAAGAAGTATCTACAAGGGGAAACCATCACCAAGAAGGTATAGTGATTAGAAAATGATATTGCCTTATTGTGCTTTCATTTTCATGTTTCATTTTGTTGTTGATGTAAGTTAGTTCTGGAAATTCTAATCCTTGTCTTTGTTTTTGTAATCTATATTATCATGTATTTTAACTTTTACCTGTGTGTACATTTGAAATATTACCAGTTCTCCAACTTTAGAGCCTATAATAAAAGGAGAATAAAATATTTTCTTTTTGCCCACCTTCCTCAATAAATCCCATTTATAAAAGAAGCTGAAAATAGAACTTGTTTTTGACTATGTAGGAAAATCCAAATACCCACAGTCTTATAATTTCTTCCTTATTTAGTTGGGTATGCTGAAATTCAGAAAGAATGGTGAGCTGACAGTGAGAAGAAAAAAAACTAATATCTAGGTCAAATTGTTTCAATGACAGTGTTGTCAAGAAAGAAAAAACAGTCCCTGGACTGTCATACAGTTTGACACCACATCCATGGTCCCTCAGGTCCTGCTGTCCCCACACAGCTCAAGTCCTCACTATCTGTTGTCTACACTATTGGAGTAGCCTCCTATCTGATATTTCTGTTCTGTCAGTCTCTTCTTTCATCTCTAATCCATGTTTTACAATGTACCAGCACTAGCTTCTAACACAGAGACTGCACCTACTAAAAGTCCTTAGGTCTCTTCTTTCGTCAGCATAAAATCCCCAAATGTGCCAATATGATACTCAAGGCCCTCTGCAGTCCTGTTCCAAGTTAGCCTCCCACTCCCCTCACTCTGGTTCCTCAGTGCTTCAGCCAGGTCAGACCATTTACCATTGCTCAGCCCAAGAATTTGGAAATTTGCAATGATACACGCTCTCAGATGCATCTGAAATGCCACCTCCTTCAGGATGCTTTCCTTGATCTTTGACCTCTGCAAGGAATTGATCTTTCCTTCCTTTGTACTATGAAGGCACAAAGAAGATCATTTTTTCTCTCTTTCATGACATCTGTACATTTGCTTTTATCTGTGCCATATTAAAGCTAGTCTTTCTCATTCATTGGATTGCAGACTACTTTGGTTAGGAACTCTATTTCAATCACCTCTTCAGTGCCTTTTAATCTGGACACTCAATAAACATGGCTTAATTGGACTGTGAAAACATATTTCAGACTAATTTTGAGTTTTATTATCTCTAGGATCAATGTTGATTCCTGAAACGGCTAAGTTACTAATTTACATAGTTGAATATCTAACATAGCTTTAATTTGACTTTTAAAAATTCAGTAATGAAAAAATGAGTATTATACATTTGAAAATGAAAGTCTGTACCTCTGATGCCAGATTATGCTCCACTCAGTTAAACATGTAACTCTCACATGCCTGCTGCTCACAGAGCTTTATGTCTGTGTGTGTTTATACACTGATCAGAGCTTGCAAGCTGGTGGCCTCAGAGCCGAATAGCCCTTGAAAACATATATATATATATGTATATATATATATATATATATATATATATATATATATATACATATATATATATATGTGCATATGGTTTGGCCCATAGAGGGTTTTTAAAAAATTTTTGAACCAATATTTAACAAATGATATGTTTTATACACAAATTTAGATAAAGAACAGAAAGTCTAGCATTTCTGGGCTCACATACGTATAAAGTAATATACATGTCCAATTTCTCACTATCCTCACGATTCATATGCACAGTGTGTGCAAATCAACTTACTCCCTAAGTGGAATCTTCCTGGCCCTTCTAGGCATTTTGAATTTGTGGCCCTGGTTAACATAACTGTTTCTCTTCTTCATTGGTTTAACACATATTTATGAAATGCTACAATTTATAAGTTAGACTTTGAACCATACTGCTGGCAACTTTGTTTCATTATTTGGCTATTTTCTTATTTTCCCAGGAAGGGAATATTGTTGCAAAAGGAACAAAACGGTGTATTGATACTTCAGGTGAGAAGGTGGTAGGGCCTGAAATACTACCATTGTTGTCAAGTCAAAGAGTTAATATTCAATTGTACTACACTAAAAGTTTTTATCTGAACAACAAAAAATTGTGGTGATCTTCTTAAAATCAGTACTCCTAATTCTTACTTTATAATTGATAAGACAGACCAGACATATTTAGGAATACTAATGCCTAAAGGTGTTTCTAATAGACTTATAAAGGACTGTGTGTTTAGGTAACCTTCTAACCCCTTCCGTTGTAGGTTAGTGGGGTCATTTACACAGACTGGTGGCTGGCTTCAAAGCTGGGGTCTGAGGAGTGCCAGGAATGCACCCTTCCTTGGTCTCTCAGTTGGTCCACTTCAATTAGTCTCATATTTACTCACTTGTGCTCATTCACATTTCATCTTTGAAGGCTGAGACAGGCTGTCTCCATCTGTCATAGGGTTAAATAACCATCTCCAATTTCAGGAGATTCAATGGGCTTGAAAATACAGCTCTGATCCAAGAAACTTTTAAAGGACACATTTATATAACAACTAAAGAGGAATCCAGAAAAGAAAACATTGTCCATTAGGGTTTTTGTGGTTGTGATTCTTCCTTCTTGTCTAAGACACAGATGCATGTATAGGTGAACCTCAAAGGCTTCCTATGTACTCATGTGTGACTACAACTCCCTCATCCCAGCAATCCAGAAACCACCATTATAGGAACTCTCTTGTAAGATGCCTACATTTGTTGGATAAAATGGAACTTTAATATTTTCTGCAAGAGTTCTTTTACACTGTGATTATGAAAGTCCTACTTCACGAATGATATTCACCCATATCCTATGCCGTGGACCTGGGATTCTGTTTTGAAGCTCTGAAAAGTATATTTGAACTTTTCTAAGATGGTTTTCTGACCAAACGTTTTGAGTTTCTCTTCTTTTTTTTTTTTTTGCGGTACGCAGGCCTCTCACTGTTGTGGCCTCTCCCGTTGCGGAGCACAGGCTCCGGACGCGCCGGCTCAGCGGCCATGGCTCACAGGCCCAGCCGCTCCGCGGCATGTGGGATCTTCCCGGACCGGGGCACGAACCCGTGTGCCCTGCATCGGCAGGCGGACTCTCAACCACTGCGCCACCAGGGAAGCCCTTGAGTTCCTCTCTTAATCCTGGCTGCTCATATTAATAACTTACATAAGAATCCAAACTGAATGAATTCAGAGAAGTTACTCTCTTTCTACATCATTTGAAGATAAAGAAGATTACAGGTCTCAATACTTGCCAAAATAATTTTGTGAAATACCATGATCTTATTAGTCCTCCTAAATAGTAAAATTATAATATTGATATCTATAACATAATTAATATTATATTACATGTTCATGTAATTTGTTTAAAATATTTACTCATATTTATTCACTTCTGTTCATTCACATTTCCTCTCATTCAAATATTAAAATTATTAATATTGTTTAAAATATTGAAAAATACTTGTTTAACTATATTATGAAATTACAGACAGCCCTAGAATTCTGGAGTTTTAATAGGATATATTATCTAAAATGCTTTCCTATGGTGTTCCATATTTGGCTTCTTGAGGATTCTATTAATCAAGGAAGAACAAATTCACTAAAGTGGATATTCATAGGGCCCAATATTGCTCTGTCATGGAGTCCAGTCAAAGAGGGGTTCTTTGCTTGATCTTGAAATTATTTCTTGGCTATGCATCTCTTCATGTGCCAAACATGTAAGGACAGCAGTACCTTTATTTAGAAGCTAAGTAAATTGCTTACTAAATTAGTAGTAAGGTGTTACTAAATTCTAGGCTTTGATAACACAGTTATTGAACACACTCTTACATATTCAAACACTGTATATGGGAAAATTGCATAGGGATCTTTTTCTCACTGAATGTTCATCAAGGAGTATATAATAATACACTCTCCCCCTCTTTCTCATCCTTATGCAGAGAGGCAGGAGAGGCTAAGTGGGCATCAATTTATACCTGCTTTATTATGAAAGTAAATATTTAGCAATAGTAGGTAAAGACAGCACTTCATCAAAACCTAGGAATCTAAATTGGAACACATGCTTCTTAAAATGCAATTTTTGAGCAGACTGTAATCTAAGTGGGCTGGCTGCTACAGATACATAACACACCTCTGGGTTTTTCTAAAAACGGCCTCTTAGAAACAGTCAAAATGTTTACGTCTATGTTAAGAAACAAAGAATTAATATAGATACACCTTTCAATAAATATCTTATTAAAACAATTATAATTCCCAGAGTTTCAAATGTAATAAAGTTTAACTCAGTGATAAGCAGTACCACAGTATTTTGAAAACATTTCTATAAAATTACCCTGCATTTTGCAGAATAACTTCAACATTAAGACTTTCCATTTCCTTTCATGGAATCATAAATTTTTGGTAGAACTGACCATAACTCAAGATTTATTCTAGTAACTACAATTGACAAATAAGGAATCACAGCTCAGAAAGTGTGAGAATTACTCATTGTCGTGCAGCAAAGCTAGGGTTGGGGGGTCCATGTCATCATAGCTTCAGGCTTCTCCATCATACACTATCAAGTAAAAAATAATAATAAAATCTTAAACAGAAAAATGACTAAGTAAATTCTTATAAAGTCTAAGAAAAGATGCCATACCTTTCAGTACGTGATCAGGAAAAACCATCACTCTGAAATAATTATACCTCCAGGGAAACCTATTTGCATGCCACCATAATTCTGAGTCAAATTAAATAGATCAGCAATTTAACTACCTTGCCATTTTTTTTTTTTGCTATTATATTTAGATCAGAACAGAGTAAATCCAATCGTTTCTGCAACAAGTAGTGTCATTGGGAAATAAGGCAATGTACATGCCAACAAGTGAGTTTTTAAAGGTGATGACACAAAGGCAATTTCAACATCCATATAGTTTTTTCTTAATAAAAACCTTGAAAAAAGCAATTGAGAAATTTACAAAACCCATTAATGATAATAGAGCAGTCTGGTTGCTCAAGGGCTTATCAAGTCCAAATCAGCTCCCGATTCTCTGTATCTGCTCAGCTCTAATCAGTGTTTTTCATTTAAGATGAATGTGCAACTAATGGAAGCAATGCACGCTCATGAATGGATTTCTGTTCTATTCTTTTCAGTATTTTATTTTGAAAACACACACACACACACACACACACACACACACACACATACATACGTACCTACACACTCCATTAAACCATGGAGGAGGTGTCAGACATTACTTTAATCTTACCCTAGAAGAATTAGACAGCTCAAAGACAAAACAAAGAGTATAGTGTTATCTTTTAATGTGGCTGAAATACAGATTTTCCTGTCTCCTGGGTGAAAACAGATTAGCTGTGTGTAAAAATAAAAGAACTACCATGTATGCGGCTGTTACGAATAAAACCAGGTACAAGAGTTGGAAATGAAAGACAAAGATCTACTTTTCTGAAAATGTCTAAAATAATCAAAACACTGTTTAAGTAACAAATAACTTTGAAAAAGATGAAGGGTTTTCAAGTACACTGATACAGATGAAACATACTTTACTTGCAATCTACCATTTCCAAGGATGGCAGAATAAGACATTATTTATTCCACCATATTATTACAATATGCCATTCTAATTCATAATAGCCTGCATTTATAACTTATTAGTAATGATGCAGTCAATATTTTGACTATATGCCAATGGAAGGAAGCAGAAATAAAAATAATCCAGTGTAGTGGTAACCCAGAAATCACAAATAATTCCTTTGGAATGCACTGTATGATCTTGATTTACATTTTAGCAGAAGATGCACCTTCCTAACTGTGCTTTCTTCAGGCTAATTAATATTTATTATAGTTCTATTGCCTGGACAAAATCCAGTGATAAGGAGAGGGCTTGAGAAGACAGGCAGGGGTAAAAAATCCACAGTTGATAAAATCATAGATACATGCATCCTTTAACACAACATGGCATAAAGCTTTCTACTTGTACATGGGATGCACCATCCCTTAACAAACACTGGAAGGGCATATGTACATTATTTTTTAATTAATTAATTAATTTATTTCTGGCTGCGACAGGTCTTTGTTGCTGCACATGGGCTTTCTCTAGTTGTGGTTGTGAGCAGGGGCTACTCTTCATTGCGGTGCCTGGGCTTCTTATTGTGGTGGCTTCTCTTGCTGCAGAGCATGGGCTGTAGGTGTGCGGGCTTCAGTAGTTGTGGCACATGAGCTCAGTAGTTGTGGCTCCCGGGCTCTAGAGCACAGGCTCAGTAATTGGGGCGCACAGGCTTAGCTGCTCCGTGGCATGGGGGATCTTCCTGGGCCAGGGCTCGAACCCATGTCCCCTGAATTGGCAGGCGGATTCTTAACCACTGCACCACCAGGGAAGCCAAGCATATGTACTTTACCTGGTCAAATTAAAGCAGAGGGGTTCCCACTTTAAACTGTGCTACGCAGTGGTCTGCCCAGTGAAACTGAGCAGGAGCCTGTGGGGCTCCAGGGCACAGAAGCCTTTCTGTCCCCCATTTTCTCATTTGTAGGGAACAGAATCCAGCCCCCATGACCTTCCTTGAGTTCCAAAGGGCAGATTCAAACAATTGTTAATCAAGGGAGGAACAGCTAAGAAACCACCTGAGGCCAGGAACCAGAGAAGTTCATCAAGATTACCTGAGACCAGATTAAAGGAGTGCAGACCCTGTACACACCCTAATCTTAACAACAACCCCATCCTTGAACCCTTGCTATAAAACTCCTCATCAAATCCTCCCGGGGTTGGGACACAAAGTTTTCAGAGGGCAGGAACCCACTGTATCCCCCTTTGCCTGGAGAAGCAATAAAGCTATTCATTTCTCCTTCAGCCAAAACTCTGTCTCCAAGATTCAATTTGGCACAAGTGCACAGAGGCCAAGCATTTGGCATCACCAGCAGCAATGTCCACTCTCTTAAAATTTATCAGGTTTATGATTTCTGGCCTCCACAAGAGAGAGGGATGGTTTTGAAATCAGTTACAGTCCAGTTATAGAGGAACCTTGACATAGTAATCAAAATCAGATCACTATTATTGCCAAGAACTACTTGTGGAAATGGGAAAAATCACAAAGTGCACCAACTTTACATAAAAGTGTAAATTGGGTCATGCCTGAACATCCAGTCTGAAAAAAAAAGCAATCCTCCTAGTGAGAAATGCAAAGAATGTCACTGACCTCACCTAGGACCCTGAGGAAAAGAAAGTTGGTGAATAAAATGGGAAGTCTCTCAGGCCTCAAGCTCTGAGAGTTCCCAAGGCTTCCAAAGCCCAGCACAAGAAAGGTCACAAATGAAAATTCCAATAAAACAATGGTGCTAGTGGTCACGGAGTTCTTTTAAAGAATAATGTGAAACTGGATGAAAGTAGATACCAGCACTGCATCTATTCCTATGTTTTGATATAGTAGGTAGGAAATAAGACAAGGAAAAGGTCACAGTCTGAAAGAGTGGAACCTAGTTGCAGCAATACTAACACAGTGTACAACCTTAACAGACACCTCACACTTATTTGAAAGGAAGATCTGCTCTGAAATAGGAAAGCAGATATAATAGAAATTACAAAGCACGAGGAATTCCTGATCTTGAAGCTGCTGACATTTTTGGTTATGAAACAGTCTAAGAATCCTGGTTGGTACTCCTTGTTTGATCTGTGACAGCAAACTTTTCAATCTTTCATTGAACAAATTTCTGAGTACCCACACCAAGGTGATAATCTTCAAGTTGAATGAGCACAATAATACACATTATCTCTCTTAGTTTATCAAGGTAAACATTAAATGAGATACTATAGGGGAAATTATAAAGCCCTGCATGACACAGTAGTTGACTGAGGTAATAGGTTTATTTCCAATTCAGGGTAGAAAATTATATTTTGTAAAGGAGAAGAATATAATACCAAATTGCTCAGAACTCTAAGAATTAAATCCCATTCAAGCGGTAGGGCTGCCCCATGCCTCAAGCACCTCTGGCCCTGCTATGACCCCACCCTGCACGATTTAGGATACTCAGACTCCACCTTTACGTTCACCTACATTGGCAGCCCCAAAAGATGGGCATGTCTAAAATATCTTGAGGAGAACCTTCAATATGGTGGATAAGTAAGATGTGGAGACCACCTTCTACCCACAGATGCATCAAAAATACATCTACATATGGAAAAACTCCTACAGAACACCTACTGAACACTAGCAGAAGACCTCAGACTTCCCCAAAGCCATGTAGCTGACAGAGTCTTGGTACTCTGGCCAGGTGTCAGGCCTGAACATCTGAGGTGGGGGATCCAAGTTCAGGACACTGGACCACCAGAGACCTCCCGGCCCCATGTAACATCAATTGGCAAGAGGTCTCCCAGAGATCTCCATCTCAACGCTAAGACCTAGCTCCACTCCATGACCAGCAAGCTCCAGTGCTGGACAACCCATGCCAAACAACTGGAAAGACAGGAACACAACCCCACCCATTACCAGAGGGGCTGCCTAAAATCATAATAAGTTCACAGAGAACCCAAAACATACCCACCAGAAAGACAAGATCCAGCCTCATCCACCAGAACACAGGCATCAGTCTCCTCCACCAGGAAGCCTACACAACCCACTGAACCAACCTCAACCACTGGGGGCAGACATCAAAAACAACAGGAACTATGAACTTGCAGCCTGAGAAAAGGAGACCCCAAACACAGTAAGTTAAGCAAAATGAGAAGACAGAAATATGCATCAGATGAAGGAGCAAAGTAAAAACCCACCAGACCAAACAAATGAAGAGGAAATAGGCAATCTACCTGAAGAAGAATTCAGAGTAATGTTAGTAAAGATGATCTTAAATCTTGGAAATAGAATGGAGAAAATACAAGAAACATTTAACAAGGACTTAGAAGAACTAAAGATGAAACAAACAATGATGAACAACACAATAAATGAAATTAAAAGTTCTCTACAAGGAATCAATAGGAGAATAACTGAGGCAGAAGAAGGGATAAGTGACCTGGAAGATAAAATGGTGGAAATAACTACCACAGAACAGAACAAAGAAAAAAGAATGAAAAGACTTGAGGACAGTCTCAGAGACCTCTGGGACAACATTAAACACACCAACATTCGACTTATAGGGGTCCCAGAAGAAGAAGAGAAAAAGAAAGGGACAGAAAATATTTGAAGAGACTATAGTTGAAAACTTCCCTAATATGGGAAAGGACATAGTCAATCAAGGCAAGGAAGCACAGAGCGTCCCATATAAGATAAATCCAAGAAGAAACACACCAAGACACATATTAATCAAACTATCAAAAATTAAATACAAAGAAAAAACATTAAAAGCTGCAAGGGAAAAGCAACAAATAACACACAGGGAATCCCCATAAGGATAACAGCTGATTTTTCACCAGAAATGCAGCCAGCCAAAAGGGTGTGGCAGGACATCTTTAAAGTGATGAAAGGGAAAAACCTACAATCAAGATTACTCTAACCAGCAAGGATCTCATTCAGACTCAACAGAGAAATTAAAACCTTTATAGACAAGCAAAAGCTAAGAGAATTCAGCACCACCAAACCAGCTCTACAACAAATGCTCAGGGATATCTCTAGGCAGGACACACAAGAGGAGAAAAAAACCCACAAAAACAAACCCAAAACAATTAAGAAAATGGTAACGGGAACATACATATTGATAATTACCTTAAATGTAAATGGTTTGGAGCCATTTACATTTAAGGTAATTATCAATATGTATGTTCCCGTTACCATTTTCTTAATTGTTTTGGGTTTGTTTTTGTGGTTTTTTTTTTAAAAGACAGACTGGCTTAATGGATACAAAAATGAGACCCCTGTATATGCTGTCTACAAGAGACTGCTTCAGACCTAGGGACACATACAGACTGAAAGTAAGGGGATGGAAAAAGATATTCCACGCAAATGGAAATCAAAAGAAAGTTGGAGTAGCAATTATCATATCAGACAAAATAGACTTTAAAATAAAGACTATTACAAGAGACAAAGAAGGACACTACATAATGATCAAAGCTTCAATCCAAGAAGAAGATATAACAATTGTAAATACTTATGCACCCAACATAGGAGCACCACAATACATGAGGCAAATGCTAACAGCCATAAAAGGGGAAATCAACAGTAACACAATCATAGTAGGGGACTTTAACACCCCACTTTCACCAATGGACAGATCACCCAAAGTGAAAATAAATAAGGAAACACAAGCTTTAAATGATACATTAAACAAAATGGATTTAATTGATATTTTTAGGACATTCCATCCAAAAACAACAGAATACATTTTCTTCTCAAGTGCTCATGGAACATTCTCCAGGATAGATCATATCTTGGGTCACAAATCAAGCCTTTGTAAATTTAACAAAATTGAAATCATATCAAGTATCTTTTCTAACCACAGCTCTATGAGACTAGATATCAATTCCAGGAAAAAATCTGTAAAAAATACAAACACATGGAGGCTAAAGAATACACTACTAAATAACCAAGAGATCACTGAAGAAATCAAAGAGGAAATTAAAAAATAGCAAGAAACAAATGACAATGAAAACACGATGACCTAAAATCTGTGGGTTGCAGCAAAAGCAGTTCTAAGAGGGATGTTTATAGCAATACAATCCTACCTAAAGAAACAAGAAAAATCTCAAATAAACAACCTAACCTTACACCTAAAGCAATTAGAGAAAGAAGAAGAAAAAAAAACCCAAAAGTTAGCAGAAGGAAAGAAATCATAAAAATCAGATCAGAAATAAATGAAAAAGAAATGAAGGAAATGATAGCAAAGATCACTAAACTAAAGCTGGTTCTTTGAGAAGATAAACAAAATTGATAAACCATTAGCCAGCCTCATCAAGAAAAAAGGGAAAATACTCAAATCAACAGAATTAGAAATGAAAAAGGAGAAGTAACAACAGACAATGCAGAAATACAAAAGATCGTGAGAGATTACTACAAACAACTCTATGCAATAAAACAGACAACCTGGAAGAAATGGGCAAATTCTTAGAAAAGCACAACCTTCTGAGACTGAACCAGGAAGAAATAGAAAATATGAACAGACCAATCACAAGCACTGAAATTGAAACTGTGATTAAAAATCTTCCAACAAACAAAGCACAGGACCAGATGGCTTCACAGGCGAATTCAATCAAACATTTAGAGAAGAGCTAACACCTATCTTTCTCAAACTCTTCCAAAATATAGCAGAGAGAGGAACACTTCCAAAATCATTCTACGAGGCCACAGTCACCCTGATACCAAAACCAGACAATGACGTCACAAAAAAAGAAAACTATAGGCCAATATCACTGATGAACATAGATGTAAAATCCTCAACAAAATACTAGCAAACAGAGTCCAACAGCATGTTAAAAGGATGATACACCTTGATTAAGTGGGTTTTTTCCCAGGAATGCAAGGATTCTTCAATATATGCAAATTAATCAATGTGATAGACCAAATTAACAAATTGAAGGATAAAAACCATATGATAATCTCAATAGATACAGAAAAAGCTTTCAACAAAATTCAATACCCATTTATGATAAAAACCCTCCAGAAAGTAGGCATAGAGGGAACTTACCTCAACATAATAAAGGCCATATATGACAAACCCACAGCCAGCTTGTTTTCAATGGTGAAAAACTGAAACCATTTCCACTAAGATAAGGAATAAGACAAGGTTGCCCACTGTCACCACTATTATTCAACATAATTTTGGAAGTTTTACCCACAGCAATCAGATAAGAAGAAGAAATAAAAGGAATTCAAATTGGAAAAGAAGAAATAAAATTGTCACTGTTTGCAGATGACATGATACTACACATAGAGACTCCTAAAGATGCTACCAGAAAACTACTAGGACTAATCAATGAATTTGGTAAAGTAGCAGGATACAAAATTAATGCACAGAAATCTCTTGCATTCCTATACACTAATGATGAAATATCTGAAAGAAAATTTAAGGAAACACTCCCATTTACCATTGCAACAAAAAGAATAAAATACCTAGGAATAAACCTACCTAAGGAGACAAAAGACCTGTATGCAGAAAACTATAAGACACTGATGAAAGAAATTAAAGATGATAAAAACGGAGAGATAAAGGAGGGAAGACTATACAATGGAGAAAAGACAGCCTCTTCAATAAGTGGTGCTGGGTAAACTGGACAGCTACATGTAAAAGAATGAAATTAGAACACTTCCTAAAACCATACTCAAAAATAAAATCAAAATGGATTAAAGACCTAAATGTAAGGCCAGACACTGTAAAACTCTTAGAGGAAAACACAGGCAGAGCACATAAATCACAGCAATATCCTTTCCAACCCACCTCCTAGAGAAATGGAAATAAAAACAAAAATAAGCAAATGGGACTTAATTAAACTTAAAAACTTTTGCACAGCAAAGGAAACCATAAGAAAGACTAAAAGACAGCCCTCAGAATAGGAGAAAATATTTGCAAATGAAGCAACTGACAAAGGATTAATCTCCAAAATTTACAAGCAGCTCATGCAACTCAATATCAAAAAAACAAACAACCCTACGCAAAAATAGCAGAAGACCTAAATAGACATTTCTCCAAAGAAGATATACAGATTGCCAACAAACACATGAAAGAATGCTCAACATCACTAATCATTAGAGAAATGCAAATCAAAACTACAGTGAGGTATCACCTCACACTGGTCAGAATGGCCATCATCAAAAAATCTAGAAACAATAAATGTTGGAGAGGGTGTGGAGGAAAGGGAACCGTCTTGCACTGTTGGTGGGAATGTAAATTGATACAGTCACTGTGGGGAACAGTACGGAGGTTCCTGAAAAAACTACAAATAGAACTACCATATGACCCAGCAATCCAACTACTGGGCATATACCCTGAGAAAACCATAATTCAAAAAGAGTCATGCACCACAATGTCCATTGCAGCACTATTTACAATAACCAGGACATGGAAGCACCCTGTGTCCAATGACAGATGAATGGATAAAGAAGATGTAGCACATATATACAATGGAATATTACTCAGCCATAAAAAGAAACGAAATTGAGTTATTTATAATGAGGTGAGTGGACCTAGAGTCTGTCATAAGAGTGAAGTAAGTCAGAAAGAGAAAAACAAATACTGTATTCTAGCACATTTATATGGAATCTAAAAAAAAAAAAAGGCTTCTAAGGAACCTAGGGGCAGGACAGGAATAAAGATGCAGACGTAGAGTTTGGACTTGAGGACAAGGGATGGGGGAAGGGTAAGCTGGGATGAAGTGAGAGAATGGCATGGACATATATACACTACCAAATGTAAAATAGATAGCTAGTGGGAAGCAGCTGCATAGCACAGGGAGATCAGCTTGGTGCTCTGTGACCACCTAGAGGGGTGGGATAGGGAGGCTCAAGAGGGAGGGGATATGGCGATATATGTATACATATAGCTGATTCACTTTGTTATGCAGCAGAAACTAACACAACATTATAAAGCGATTATACTCCAATAAAGATGTTAAAAAAAAAAATCCCATCCAGGGTGATAGTCCAGCATAACACTCCTTCTGTCTAATTTTTAAGCTCTATAAAATTATCTCCATGGTAATATTTCATTTGCTCTACATATAAAAGCATAGATAGTAAGAAAATCACATCATCTCATTTTATATGTTGACTATTGCAGGAATAGTTCAAGGAAGCATTAGGAACATTGTTTTGTTGACATACTCAAAGGCGGTTCAACCGGAACTTCGTTTTCCCTTTAAGAAAACTCGGGCTTATACTTGTCAACGACATTACAGTTGCTTGATTCATAAAAATCAGAGCATCATAGTTCCTTGAGTGTGACAGAGCCTGAAAAAAGGTAACCTTTTAATTTAGGAAGATGATAAAATTCTCCTGGGGTTTTTTAATCCCCTCAATTAACAGTCTAACCCACTGCACAATCTTTTTTTTTGCTTTACCTGGCAGAAGGCTTTCCAAAATGTACAGTTAGAGTCAGGTTTTTCTTTCTTTTTTTTTTTTTTGACCTATTATATCCAAGTTAAACAGGCTATTCATATAATACTAATGCTGTTGTGAACTTTCTTGGATACTCACAAATTCTCAGAGTAGTACAAAACTTAGTTGTAATCAGTAAGTCTGACTTATGCCCCAATACTTAATTAAAATTAACCTTCGGCCTAAACAAACCCTTAAGAATTTCTCTTCTGTGCTTTAAGATAATTATGATGACATAAATGGTGAGGTACTGATGAATGGCTACCACTGTTCATCTGATTGGAGAAACACTTGAAAACATCTTCACTGGGCTCTGGCAGATTCTGAAGACAGCTGTTCATAACTGTTGGTAATAAGTAGATATAGAGCTCAGTCTTTCTGGCTCTATGTTAATTCATCTAGATGACTCTCATTCCTTGTATCATTTTATTTATATCATAAATAGTATCAAATACCTTTCTTGTATAGTTTAATCAGTCATCTAAATAGTACTAGTAGTAAATATCTTCTCTGAAAGCTATTATATTTTTAGTGTATGATAATACACAGAATCAACTCTTGTGATGAATACATGATGTGATATACATATATATATATGTTGTATATGTATGTGTATATGAATTTTTTTTGCTTATTTAAGATAAAATTTGTGTTTATTTTTTTAAGACATAATTTTTGCTTTTCCCTTTTGTCTCTACTTCTGGATATTTTGTTTCTCATTATCATATTTTGCATAGAAGAGAAGTAGGTTATAGTTCATTAAACACCACACAGCATATATCTCATATTTTCACACTATAGATCTTGATGACTTTGATATACCAGTTTGTAGCTTGATAGGTCATCTGCAAATTGGTATACCTGTATTCCATACTGGCCTTGACAAAACAAGGAGAAGCAATAGGGTTATTCAAAATCACTAGGGATCCTAGCTCTTTGAAGCGAAATAAAGAGAACAAACCTCATACAAAATCAAAATTACTTCTACCACTACTGAATAAGGATCTCATACTCTAAACTTCTCACAGATATCTCTTAAATCCACCATTTTGCTTATTTTATTAAACAACTATGAAAAGTAATCTGACATTACTATAACAATGGCTCTCATTCTAAATATGTAGATGGTCTATAGGTTTTGAATCTACAAATTTGGATAGAGAAAAGTTAAGATGCATCTACCTATCTGCAATTTGGGATATTTTATACCTGCATGATACAAACAGGCAAGCTACTTGTGTATAAAATAGCAAAACAGCAAATACAAAATGATCAAGGGAAAGTTGGTTTGACTGACACAAGAAGAATGAGAAAGAATGCTATACATAGGCCTTTCGGGGGTAAATGGTGTGATTGAAAGGCAGGAGATGATTTCACCACAGGGAGACAGGTCTGGGAGGATGGGTGAGGGAGGGCAAAGGTCTTTCCTCTTCAGTCACAGTGCATGATATTATGGTACTCAGCCACTCATGATTTGGTATTTTTTTGGAACTTAACTTTTCTAACCTCAACATTATCAAAATACCAATGTGCCTGGCAAGAGTAATACTTCAAGCTATAGGTTGCAAACTGGAATCTCATGGCCAATATTTGAGACATGGACAAAATTTTTATGACTTGCACTGTTTTATATATTGAAATAACACTTAAAATCAGGTAGGTCTAGGCTTTACTTTATGAGATAACACCTTAAGTCAAGGTTTCTTTACCTTTATTTTAAGTCCATGGATCCTCTTTGGAATCTAATGAAAGCTACATGCCCCCATAATTATATAGTTACCTCAACAAATTTTATTAAACAGCTACTAAGTAACAGTCTCTGGTTCAGGCTCTGGAGTTCTTAGCAGTGGACAAAAAACAAAACAAAACAGAACATGCCTTCAAGGAACTTTAGAGACAGTAGGGAACAGACAGAAGATAAATAGCAAAGTACATTATGTAATCCATTAGGAGGTGCTAGTGCTCTGGGGAGAAACAGTAGGTAAGGGGGGCAGGGAGTGCCTGGGGTAGAGAGATGCTGCAATTAAGGAGGTGGTCAGACACGTGCTCACCGAGAAAATGCTATCTGAGTAAAGCCATGAAGCTCGTGAGTGAGTGGACCACAGAAAGGTTTTCATTTCATAATGCACATAATGGCATACAATACACAGTGTTTTTCAGAAAATTTCAAGGTTTTCATGTTAAGAACCATAATGTCAAATGATCAGCTCAAGCATTTGAAGGCAGCCTTTAACCAGGTCCTAAGAGAAAAAGACCCAGAACAGGTAAACTGAGGACCAGCAGGAATGCCTGGAGAGGTGAAAGTAGCAGGAGAAGAAGAACCCAAGTGGAAGCATGTGTATGCTCTTGACAAGGGTCATCTGCCTCCCAGGTGCCTGGCTCTGCTATAGCCCAGAAAAGGAGAAGAAGGCATATGATGCAAATGAAGATGAGATGCCAAATCCTAGAACACCTTAATAGTTGTTACACCTAACACACAAAACAAACTGAGACAATGGATCCAGTAAAATCAACAAGAGGAATGGCAAGGGCTTGCACTGACTCCTGACTCAGAGGTAAGGGGTGAAGTTTCTAGGTCCCCCACCCCATACTCAGTGGTCTCTTAACACCCTACAACATGGAATCATCCATACTGATCCAGAAAGAAGAGACAGGGGAATTAAATTGTTACATAGTAAAATGTGAATTGAGCCAAGTCAGGAATGCTGACCTTTTGTCCCATCTTTACTATTAGATATATTGCTCTAAGAAACAAAAGTAAATTCTCTTCACCAATAAAATTGGGACGATCTCCATAACCATAAAAGATCTGCAATTCTATGCTTCATGGAACAGAAATTCTCGACTTTCTCTTTCTTTTGTTCTTTAATCCCAATGAAAGCACTATCACTTGGTCACCTCTTCATTAAAACCATCTGAGCCTGTAATTTTATTGTGTCCCTGCTTAGGAAGAGTTCCACCACACCCCAGAAAATAACTGACTCATTAATCTTGGCATTAATATTTAATACATTAAACTTTGAAGAGGGTAACAAAACATAATGTTATGAATATGTCAATAGATGAAGTATAACCTGGCACAATTTAGCTGACAAATTCGAAGGCACAATACTGGGTAAGTAACTTAATCTTCACAACATCAGTTTACCCATCAGTTAGGAGTAAGGCATTCAGTTCCCACGTGCTTTCATGGGAACTGAATGCCTCAATGTCTGGCACATAGTGAGCACCCAAAGACCCCAGCTCTCATCCAAAACCCTATAAATGATCCTTCAGGTCCAATCATAGCCAACTGCAAACCTTTGCCTGGGACTTCCCTGGTGGTCCAGTGGCTAAGTCTCCGCGCTCCCAATGAGGGGGGCCCGGGTTCCATCCCTGGTCAGGGAACTAGATCCCATATGCCGCAATTAAGAGTTTGCATAGTGCAACTAAAGATCCTGTGTGCTACAACTGAAAAAAGATCCTGCATGCCACACCTAAAAGATCCCACATGAGGGCTTCCCTGGTGGTGCAGTGGTTGAGAGTCCGCCTGCCGATGCAGGGGACACGGGTTTGTGCCTCGGTCCGGGAAGATCCCACATGCCGCGGAGCGGTTAGGCCCGTGAGCCATGGTCGCTGAGTCTGCGCGTCTGGAGCCTGTGCTCCGCAACGGGAGAGGCCACAACAGTGAGAGGCCCGTGTACCGCAAAAATAAAAAAGATCCCACGTGCCGCAACTAAAGATCCCGCATGCCCCAACGAAGACAGAAAATCCTGCGCGGCGCAACTAAGACCCGGCACAGCCAAATAAATAAATAAATATTCAGGAAAAAAAACCTCACAACTTTGCCTAGCAGGCCTTATGGCAGGGGTAGGGGTGCGGGGACTGTCCTCATCACATCAGAATTAGTAGTTTTTTGGGGAGAGTTGCAATGAAGCACTCAGTCCTCCTCCCAGATCAGCCATGTGTATATAAAAATCTGCATCCCGAGCCCTGGGACCTCCTCAGAGGCCTTCTTATTGGAGGGCCTTGGCTGAGGCACTTTCCTCCACTTTGACTCAGTACCTTTCCCATCATAGCCCTTCACCCTCTCCTTGCCCTGGGGACCCACAGGTCCATAAAGAGGCAGGAGTCTTATCTGGGCTGCTCAACAGTGAGATGATTCCCCTACCACTGCACCCACTGACCTTCACCCAGTGCCATTTCATAGGAAAAAAATGGGACACTGGGAGGCAGACAGCTCTTCTTGCCTCTTGCTTGTACTGTGACAGTAAATGAATAAAGGTTTGATTCTTTGACTCATTGTCCGAATTGATTACCTCTACATCTAATTGCTCAATAACTCCCAGAGTCAATATTATTTTATTTTTACCATTTACTTTAACAACAAAAAAGTGTTCTGATTTGGAATTTATGGAATACAAAAAATATATACTTTTAAAAATAAACAGAGCACCACACATGTACTATATTCTATAAATTGAGGGTAAGCCTCTAGAGAGGAAGAAGTTATTCATCTTTCTCCTGTGTGACTGGTTAAATTAAACACAAACTCGGGGGTGGGGCGGGGGAGAGAGAGAGACAGAACAAGGCAAACATTGTATGGATGTTTTATGGCCAGGTTGAGAAGTCGTATTACTCCCACTTAAATTCCTTTGGCTACACCTTGGTCATATTGCCCACCTGTATTCAAGGGAAGTGGTGAAATGTAGGCTTCGAGTGCACCCACAAGGAAAACAGTGTGAAAATGCACACTACTGCCACAGCCATAATTAGGTTCCAGGCAGAGTATGAAGGAAGATGGACCCACTGGGTAAAAAGATGCTTTTCTCGATAGTATTTTGTTTTCCTTCCAATTTATGGTTATAGTGGCCCAAAATACTCAAATATAAAGTGTCAAGACCGAAACATTACAGATCAACTTTTCTTGACTCAAGCCCAACTTTTTTCTGAAGCTTGTGATGTAGTCCATTACCTCCTCATTCCATTCTCTTACCCTTTGGGCACTATAGAACTGATGACCAATATATTACGTATTTCCTTGCCATACTCTAGGACACAAGATCCAAGTCAGCTTCTGACATCAGGTTCTCTCTGGCTATTTATTTATTCTTTCAAACATTTATTCAAAACAAAGTTTACTGAGTGCCAGATCCTTGTTCTAAACACTAAGGATTCTGCTACGGGCTGAATTGCTTCCCCTTCTAAATCATATGTTGAAACCCTGAACCACAGTACCTCAGAAAGTGAATATTTGGAGATAAGGTGTTTAAAGAGATAACAGAGGTTAAATAAGGTCATTAGTGCAGGCCCTTATTCAATATAGCTGGCATCCTAAGAAGAGGAGGTCAGGACACAAAGACACAGAAGAAAGACCACACGAAGACACAGAAGGAGGATGGCAATTTACAAGCCAAGAGGAGAGACGCTCAGAAAAATATAATCCTGCCAATACCTTGATTTTGGGCTTCTGGCCCCCAGAACTATGAGAAGGTAAATTTCAGCTGTAAGCCATCCAGACTGTGGTACCTTGTTATGGCAGTCCTAGCAAACTTATACAGATTTCACCTAGGAAAAAAACAGATAAAAATCCTGTGCATTCTTGAAGGTTGGCTTCGTGGCTCTCCTTTATTACTCCTTCTCCACTCAGCAACCTCCCCCCCACCACACACACACAACTAGTCCTGTCCCTTAGGATCCGTATTTGCAGCCTTTCTGGAAAGTACCCACCCTGGTTTATCCACACTTTGAGAGCAGAGTCAGACAGGTCTCTAGGTCAAACTGACACAGAAGAGCCTCTAAAATTTTCCCAGTCAATGTTGTAGGTTATATTAGCAGCTAACAGCATCTAAAAATCTGCTGACATATGTGGAATTCCTAATTTTTGGAAGGCATTATACAGCTATAAAATATTCATTTAAAGAAAAAAATTCCATTTTCTGCAAAAACAGCATATACCTACAGCTAATTTTTAAATATCATGTCAAGGTCACTTCCAGACTGGTAAACTCCTGAAGCATTACTGTATGTCTTATCTAGCAGTAAAATTGTCTCTCCTCAAGGCAAGTTCAGGTTTGTCAGTTAGCAGCTTTAACACCTCACCTAACATATAAACTAATTTCTCTTAAGCATTTGCACCATCCAAGATTCAGATTATCAAGGACACTGTCAAGGCTACAACTGATTAGCAAAGAAGTTATACTTCCACTGTTGAGAGTATCAACTTCTAGTGCATCCCACTAGATGATTTCTTCTCCTTGACCTCTACTTTAAAAGTAAAATATCTAGGTTTCCGGGAAGATGGCAGAAGAGTAAGATGCAGAGATCACCTTCCTCCCCACAGATACACCAGAAATACATCTACATGTGGAACAACTCCTACAGAACACCTACTGAATGCTGGCAGAAGACCTCAGACCTCCCAAAAGGCAAGAAACTCCCCACGTACCTGGGTAGGGCAAAAGAAAAAAGAATAAACAGAGACAAAAGGATAGGGACGGGACCTGCACCAGTGGGAAGGAGCTATGAAGGAGGAAATGTTTCCACACACTAGGAAGCCCCTTTGCGGGTGGAGACTGCGGGTGGCTGGTGACGGAGGGGGAGAGCTTCGGAGCCACGGAGGAAAGCACAGCAACAGGGATGCAGAGGGCAAAGCGGGGAGAGATTCCCGCACAGAGGATCGGTGCCGACCAGCACTCACCAGCCCGAGAGGCTTGTTTGCTCACCCGCTGGGGCAGGCGGGGCTGGGAGCTGAGGCTCAGGCTTCGGTCGGCGCGCCGGGAGAGGACTGGGGTTGGTGGCGTGAACACAGCCTGAAGTGGGTTAGTGCGCCACGGCTAGGCGGGAGGGAGTCCGGGAAAAAGTCTGGACCTGCCGAAGAGGCAAGAGACTTTTTCTTCCCTCTGTGTTTCCTGGTGCGCGAGGAGAGTAGATTAAGAGTGCTGCTTAAAGGAACTCCAGAGACCGGCATGAGCCGCGGCTAAAAGCGCGGACCCCAGAGATGGGCATGAGACGCTAAGGCTGCTGCCGCCGCCACCAAGAAGCCTGTGTGCGAGCACAGGTCAGTCTCCACACCCCACTTCCGGGGAGCCTGTGCAGCCCGCCATTGCCAGGGTCCCGAGATCCAGGGACAACTCCCCCAGGAGAACGCACGGCGCGCCTCAGGCTGTTGCAACGTCATGCCAGCCTCTGCCGCCGCAGGCTCGCCCCGCACTCCGTACCCCTCCTTCCCCCTGGCCTGAGTGAGCCAGAGCCCCCGAATCAGCGGCTCCTTTAACCCCACCCTGTCTGAGCGAAGAACAAATGCCCCCCTGCGACCTACACGCAGAAGTGGGGCCAAATCCAAAGCTGAGCCCCGGGAGCTGTGCGAACAAAGAAGAGAAAGGGAAATCTCTCCCAGCAGCCTCAGAAGCAGCGGATTAAAGCTCCACAATCAACTTCACATACCCTGCATGCGTAGAATACCTGAATAGACAACGAATCATCCCAAATTGAGCAGGTGGACCTTGAGAGCAAGATTTATGATTTTTTCCCCTTTTTCTCTTTTTGTGGTTGTGTATGTGTATGCTTCTGTGTGAGATTTTTTCTGTATAGCTTTCCTTCCACCATTTGTCCTAGGGTTCTATCCGTCCGTTTTTTGTTTTGTTTTGTTTTTTCTAATTTTTTTAAAAAAATTTTTCTTAATAATTATTTTTTATTTTAATAATTTTATTTTATTTTACTTTATCTTCTTTCTTTCTTTCTTTCTTTCTTTCTTTCCTTCCTTCCCTCCTTTACACAACTAATCATCCCAAATTGAGGAGGTGAACTTTGAGAGCAAGATTTATTATTTTTTCCCTTTTTCCTCTTTTTGTGAGTGTGTATGTGTATGCTTCTGTGTGAGATTTTGTCTGTATAGCTTTGCTTCCATCATTTGTCCCGTTTTTAATTTTTTTCTTGATAATTATATTTTTATTTTAATAACTTTATTATATTTTATCTTACTTTATTTTATTTTACCTTATCTTCTTTCTTTCTTTTTTCCTTCCTTCCCTCCTTCCTTCCTTCCTCCCTCCCTCCTTTCTTACTTTCTTTCTTTCTTTGTTTCTACTTCTACTAATTATTTCTTTCTACTTTTTCTCCCTTTTATTCTGAGCCATGTGAATGAAAGGCTCTTGGTGCTGCAGCCAGGAGTCAGTGCTGTGCCTCTGAGGTGGGAGAGTCAACTTCAAGACACTGGACCACAAGAGACCTCCCGGTTCCACATAATATCAAATGGTGAAAATCTCCCAGAGATCTCCATCTCAACACCAGCACCCAGCTTCACTCAACACCAGCAAGCTACAGTGCTGGACATCCTATGCCAAACAACTAGCAAGACAGGAACACAACAACACCCATTAGCAGAAAGACTTCCTAAAATCATAAGTCCACAGACACCCCAAAACACACCACCAGACATGGACCTGCCCACCAGAAAGACAAGATCCAGCCTCATCCACCTGAACACAGGCACTACTCCCCTCCACCAGGAAGCCTATACAACCCACTGAACCAAACTTAGCCACTGGGCACAGACACCAAAAACAACGGGAACTACGAACCTGCAGCCTGCAAAAAGGAGACCCCCAAACACAGTAAGATAAGCAAAATGAGAAGACAGAAAAACACACAGCAGATGAAGGAGCAAGATAAAAACCCATCAGACCTAACAAATGAAGAGGAAATAGGCACTCTACCTGAAAAAGAATTCAGAATAATGGTAGTAAAGATGATCCAAAATCTTGGAAATAGAATAGACAAAATGCAAGAAACATTTAACAAGGACCTAGAAGAACTACAGGTGAAACAAACAATGATGAACAAACAATAAATGAAATTAAAAATACTCTAGATGAGATCAATAGCAGAATAACTGAGGCAGAAGAACGGATAAGTGACCAGGAAGATAAAGTAGTGGAAATAACTACTGCAGAGCAGAATAAAGAAAAAAGAATGAAAAGAACTGAGGACAGTCTCAGAGACCTCTGGGACAACATTAAACACACCAACGTTCGAATTATAGGGGTTTCAGAAGAAGAAGAGAAAAAGAAAGGGACTGAGAAAATATTTGAAGACATTATAGTTGAAACCTTCCCTAATATGGGAAAGGAAATAGGTAATCAAGTCCAGGAAGCACAGAGAGTCCCATACAGGAAAAATCCAAGGAGAAATACGCCAAGACACATATTAATCAAACTGTCAAAAATTAAATACAAAGAAAACATATTAAAAGCAGCAAGGGAAAAACTACAAATAACACACAAGGGGATCCCCATAAGATTAACAGCTGATCTTTCAGCAGAAACTCTGCAAGCCAGAAGGAACTGGCAGGATATGTTTAAAGTGATGGAGGAGAAAAACCTGTAACCAAGATTACTCTACCCAGCAAGGATCTCATTCAGATTTGATGGAGAAATTAAAACCTTTACAGACAAGCAAAAGCTGAGAGAGTTCAGCACCACCAAACCAGCTTTACAACAACTACTAAATGAACTTCTCTAAGCAAGAAACACAAGAGAAGGGAAAGACCTACAATAACAAACCCAAAACAATTAAGAAAATGGGAATAGGAACATACATATGGATAATTACCTTAAATGTAAATGGACTAAATGCTCCCACCAAAAGACATAGATTGGCTGAACGGATACAAAAGCAAGACCCATATATTTGCTGTCTACAAGAGACCCACTTCAGACCTAGAGACACATACACACTGAAAGTAAGGGGATGGAAAAAAATATTTCATGCAAATGGAAACCAAAAGAAAGCTGGAGTAGCAATTCTCATATCAGACAAAATAGACTATAAAATAAAGAATATAAGAAGAGAGAAAGGAGAACACTACATAATGATCAAGGGATCGATCCAAGAAGAAGATATAACAATTGTAAATATTTATGTACCCAACATAGGAGCACCTCAATACATAAGGCAAATACTAACAGCCATAAAAGGGGAAATTGACAGTAACACAATCATAGTAGGGGACTTTAACATCCCACTTTCACCCATGGACAGATCATCCAAAATGAAAATAAATAAGGAAACACAAGCTTTAAATGATACATTAAACAAGATGGACTTAATTGATATTTATAGGACATTCCATCCAAAAACAACAGAACACACATTTTTCTCAAGTGCTCATGGAACATTCTCCAGGATAGATCATATCATGGGTCACAAATCAAGCCTTGGTAAATTTAAGAAAATTGAAATTGTATCAAGTTTCTTTTCCAACCACAATGCTATGAAACTAGATATCAATTATAGGAAAAGATCTGTAAAAAATACAAACACATGGAAGCTAAACAATACACTACTTAATAACCAAGTGTTTACTGAATAAATGAAAGAGGAAATAAAAAAATACCTAGAAACAAATGACAATGGAGACACAATGACCCAAAATCTATGGGATGCAGCAAAAGCAGTTTTAAGAGGGAAGTTTATAGCAATATAATCCTACCTTAAGAAACAGGAAACATCTTGAATAAACAACCTAACCTTGCACCTAAAGCAATTAGAGAAAGAAGAACCAAAAAACCCCAAAGTTAGCAGAAGGAAAGAAATCATAAAAATCAGATCAGAAATAAATGAAAAAGAAATGGAGGAAATGATAGCAAAGATCAATAAAACTAAAAGCTGGTTTTTAGAAAAGATAAACAAAATTGAGAAACGATTAGCCAGGCTCAACAAAACGGGAGAAGACTCAAATAAGTCGAAGTAGAAATGAAAAAGGAGAAGTAACAAGTGACACTGCAGAAATACAAAAGATCATGAGAGATTACTACAAGCAACACTATGCCAATAAAATGGACAACCTGGAAGAAATGGACAAATTCTTAGAAATGCACAACCTGCCAAGACTGAGTCAGGAATAAAAAGAAAATATGAACAGACCAATCACAAGCACTGAAATTGAAACTGTGATTAAAAATCTTCCAACAAACAAAAGCCCAGGACCCGATGGCTTCACAGGGGAATTCTATCAAACATTTATAGAAGAGCTAACACTTATCCTTCTCCAACTCTTCCAAAATATAGAAGAGGGAGGAACACTCCCAAACTCATTCTATGAAGCCACCATCACCTTGATACCAAAACCAGACAAGGATGCCACAAAGAAAGAAAACTACAGGCCAATATCACTGATGAACATAGATTCAAAAATCCTCAACAAAAGACTAGCAAAGAGAATCCAACAGCACATTAAAAGGATCATACACCATGATCAAGTGGGGTTTATTCCAGGAATGCAAGGATTCTTTAATATACACAAATCAATCAATGTGATAAACCATATTAACAAATTGAAGGAAAAAAACATATGTTCACCTCAATAGATGCAGAGAAAGCTTTCGACAAAATTCAGCACCCATTTATGATAAAAACCCTGCAGAAAGTAGGCATAGAGGGACCTTTCCTCAGCATAATAAAGGCCATATATGAAAAACCCACAGCCAACATCGTCCTCAATGGTGAAAAACTGAAAGCATTTCCACTAAGATCAGAAACAAGACAGGGTTGCCCGCTCTCACCATTCTTATTCAACGTAGTTTTGGAAGTTTTAACCACAGCAGTCAGAGAAGAAAAGGAAATAAAAGGAATGCAAATTGGAAAAGAAGAAGTATAGCTGTCACAGTTTGCAGATGACATGATACTATACATAGAGAATCCTAAAGATGCTACCAGAAAACTACTAGAGCTAATCAATTAATTTGGTAAAGTAGAAGGATACAAAAGTAATGCACAGAAATCTCTGGCATTCCTCTACACTAATGATGAAAAACCTGAAAGTGAAATCAAGAAAACACTCCCATTTACCATTGCAACAAAAAGAATAAAACATCTAGGAATAAACGTACCTAAGGAGACAAAAGACCTGTATGCAGAAAATTATAAGGCACTGATGCAATAAATTAAAGATGATACAAATAGATGGAGAGATATACCATGTTCTTGGATTGGAAGAATCAACATTGTGAAAATGACTCTACTACCCAAAGCAATCTACAGATTCAATGCAATCACTATCAAACTGCCACTGGTATTTTTCACAGAACTAGAACAAAAATTTTCACAATTTGTATGGAAACACAAAAGACCCCAAATAGCCAAAGCAATCTTGAGAACGAAAAACGGATCTGGAGAAATCAGGCTCACTGACTTCAGACTATACTACAAAGCTACAGTAATCAAGACAGTATGGTACTGGCACTAAAACAGAAAGATCGATCAATGGACAGGATAGAAAGCCCAGAGATAAGCCCACAGACATATGGTCACCTTATCTTCAATAAAGGAGGCAGGAATGTACAGTGGGGAAAGGACAGCCTCTTCAATAAGTGGTGCTGGGAAAACTGGACAGCTACATGTAAATGTATGAGATTAGATCACTCCCTAACACCATACACAAAAATAAGCTCAAAATGGATTAAAGACCTAAATGTAAGGCCAGAAAGTATCAAACTCTTAGAGGAAAGCATAGGCAGAACACTCTATGACATAATTCACAGCAAGATCCTTTTTGACCCACCTCCTAGAGAAATGGAAATAAAAACAAAAATAAAGAAATGGGAGCTAATGAAACTTAAAAGCTTTTGCACAGCAAAGGAAACCATAAACAAGACCAAAAGACAGCCCTCAGAATTGGAGAAAATATTTGCAAATGAAGCAAATGACAAAGGATTAATCTCCAAAATTTATAAGCTGCTCATGCAGCTCAATTACAAAAAAACAAACAACCCAATCCAAAAATGGGCAGAAGACCTAAATGGACATTTTTCCAAAGAAGATATACTGACTGCCAACAAACACATTAAAAAATGCTCAAGTTCATTAATCATTAGAGAAATGCAAATCAAAACTACAATGAGGTATCATCTCACACTAGTCAGAATGGCCATCATCAAAAAATCTAGAAACAATAAATGCTGGAGAGGGTGTGGAGGAAAGGGAACCGTTTTGCACTGCTGGTGGGAATGTAAATTGATACAGCCACTGTGGAGAACAGTATGGAGGTTCCTTAAAAAAGTACAAATAGAACTACCATATGACCCAGCAATCCCACTACTGGGCATATGTCCTGAGAAAAACATAATTCAAAAATAATCATGTACCAAAATGTTCATTGCAGCTCTATTTACAATAGCCCAGAGATGGAAACAACCTAAGTGCCCATCATCGGATGAATGGGTAAAGAAGATGTGGCACATATATGCAATGGAATATTACTCAGCCATAAAAGGAAACGAAATTGAGCTATTTGTAATGAGGTGGATAGACCTGGAGTCTGTCATACAGAGTGAAGTAAGTCAGAAAGAGAAAGACAAATACCGTATGCTAACACATATATATGGAATTTAAGAAAAATAATGTCATGAAGAACCTCGGTGTAAGACAGGAATAAAGACACAGACCTACTAGAGCATGGACTTGAGGATATGGGGAGGGGGAAGGGTAAGCTGGGACAAAGCGAGAGAGAGGCATGGACATATATACGCTACCAAACGTAAGGTAGATCGCTAGTGGGAAGTAGCCGCATAGCACAGGGAGATCAGCTCGGTGCTTTGTGACCACCTGGATGGGTGGGATAGGGAGGGGGGAGGGAGGGAGATTCAAGAGGGAATAGATATGGGAACATATGTATATGTATAACTGATTCACTTTGCTATAAAGCAGAAACTAACACACCATTGTAAAGCAATTATACTCCAATAAAGATGTTTAAAAAAAAAAAAGTAAAATATCTACAAAAAAATACCATTCGTTATAAATCTGATCTAAGCTTTGATACTACCCAGCTTTCTTCTCCTTGCCATTCCCTCCTCTCACCTTGATTGAACTCCTGCTGAATCATGGAAATGCAGGTCAGAGGTCACATATTACAGGAACTTTCCTCAGTCTTCTCCCAGCTTCTTTGCACCATTTCCAGTAGAACTAGGGCATGCTTTCACCCTCTCTCAGCTTCCATAACAGCCTTGAGGACGCAGCACTATAATTCTATGATGGCCTCAACTCCTGCAAGCCACAGGCTGTATCTGGGTGTACAAAGCAGCCTCTGTAAATGTACGCTGAAGCAGCATTTATTTTCACTCATCAGAATAATATTATTATCCCTAGATACCTGCTTAAGGTTTATGAAATATTTCTACAGTTAATTTAAGGTTTATTCACTTTTTAGTCAAATATTTGAACTTGCCATAAAAGGGTAGAAATTAAATTAAAATGCGTAAGGAGCAGTGGATGAGAGATATTTGAACATACTTCAAACTTTATATGTGATACATGTTTGCTGGAAATGAGCTGTAGGTAATGATAAAAGTAAATTTATTTTATAGCATTTTACTTCAGCATATACAACCAAATCATCTGAGAGTGAGTCCTTGTTGAGGAATGACTTCCTACTTCAAATCCTTATTACTAAGAGAGCACAATGCTCCATACAGAGGGTGTGTCAGTTTTTTCAAACCTACTACTGTATCAGATTTTTGTATTGTAAGCTGTTATCTAGCCCTTTAAAAATATGCTGAAACAAATGTGCCTGGATGCAAGACAAACAACAGAAATGAGCATCACATCTGTGACTACAGCAGATTTATGCTGTGGAATGAACTTTTTTACCTTTAACATTTTCAAAATCAGAGATCAGGTCTGCTCTGAAATAATACTCCTGTTCTGCTTTTGACATGTTTTAATTCTCTTAGAACATATTTCTGTTCTGTGTCCCATCTACTTCATCCTACCCTCCTCTGATGAAGCAGAAAGCTATCAATTGAAGTACAAATGAAATGAAGCAGTGAGAGAGCAAAACAGTATAGATTCATATAACAACACAAAAGGAAATTAGGCTTTTGCTTTAATTATTCCTACAATTCAGACAAAAGAAAGATTGTTCTTCTAAAACTGACTTAATCCTTTCAACAGCTTCCTTATGCCAGAGGAGCAAACTGAATTGTGGGAAGATAAGGTAGTTGCTTCTAAAACTCACCCCTATCAAAAGTTTCAAAGTGGGGAATGAAACCTTTTTCACAGCATGTCAGTCCTTCAGGAGCTGACTTGCCCAAGTCCTTTCTCATCCGGGCTGGGAAGGTGGTGCTCTCTGGGAAGTTTATAGAAATAATGCGGTGTTCCCCTTCATCATTTCTTCAGGGAAGTTGAGGATGGGATTTAGAAGGGTCTTGGGGGCATGGAAATAAACTCTGAAAACTGGGAAACAGGCTAATACGCAGCATTATCTTCTTGGCAGCCCACGCTAAGAATGTCTAGGATGGCTGGGGCCTGTGTGTATCATTAAAGAGAAGCAAATGAAAAAAACAGCAAGAGAAAAGGGGACCCTGGAATAGGGCTGGGAAAATGGTCTTTGTTTTACAGAATAGCTTTCCTTCAGGCTGTCAGAAGCGAAACTGATCAGATTTACCTGTATCTTCCTTGACTATTTCACATGTAAATGTTTTCTTTTAATTAGAATGGGCTAGGGAAAATTTGGCATGCCAACTGATTGGGTCTCCAAAATTCTGCTATTTTCCTCTTCATGTTAAAAAATGAAAGTACCTATTTGGTGCTTTCATCTAGTTTTGAGATTGCCACCATAGTAAGGGGTAGAGGTCTTAGAGCAGAACCCAGTACAACCTGACAATATGGGGCCCCCAGCTCAAAAGTGTTCAGAATCTCAAGATGGTGACAGCAAAGCACTGAAATGAATGCAGGGTCCTTCGAGGCAGGGCCTGTGTGATTGCACAGGTGCATGCCCAGGACACCAGCCCAGCCGGAGCAGCTTGCTTGTCTCTGCATAAACTTTAAACAAAGACACAATATGATTTGTTGAATTGCTCTGATTTGGGTCAATGACCTCGAATTTGGGAGCCACTTGAGCTTAAGCTGAAAGCCAAGACACAGCTCTGAGAAACACTCTGCCTCACCAGCTACTTAAACTAGCTTCAAAACAGCAGATTTTGCCCAGGTAAATGAGAAAGGAAAATGCAAGGATCATTCATGGCAAAGGGAAGAAACTGAAATTAGTCTATTTGTTTGGTGAAGGAGAGGATGTTTGGGAGTTAATTTCCTCATGAGATAAAGATGGATTTCCATTTGAGTCAGGCTCCTCCATGCAAAGCATTTACCATGAATATTAGTAAGACTGGTGACTCCTTTTTATGAATAATAAAAGGACATTAATTTAAACTTAACATGTTGATTCAATGACTTTTTTAAAAATTTCATGCTTGATGAGTCCATATTTCCTAAAGAAAAAAAGAAATGATAAATATCTGGTTCTGTGTTCTGAGATGAATTATAAATAATTACTCAATTATTGTCTACTATTAAAAAATTCAATGCAGGGGCTTCCCTAGTGGCGCAGTGGTTGAGAGTCTGCCTGCCGATGCAGGGGACATGGGTTCGAGCCCTGGTCTGGGAGGATCCCACATGCCGCGGAGCAGCTGGGCCCCGTGGGCCGCAGCTGCTGAGCCTGTGCGTCTGGAGCCTGTGCTCCGTGGCGGGAGGGGCCGCGATAGTGAGAGGCCCGCGCACAGCGATGAAGAGTGGCCCCCCGCTTGCCACAACTGGATAGAGCCCTTGCACAGAAACGAAGACCCAACGCAGCAAAAATAAATAAATTAATTTAAAAAAAATTCAATGCAAGGCACAACATAAATTTAAAGTTCTGAATATTCAGGTTTGTGACCTAGCAAAATGCATTTTTTAAAATTAAAAAAAAAAATGAAAGAAAAATATACTTAAAGTTTTTCCTGGTTTCAAATCTCAAAAATTTGAAGCTAAAATATACTTCAGAAATTATTTCTACCTTATATTCAAGTCAAACACTGATAAAATCTTCTGAAATCCTATCCATCTTTTTAAGGTCCATATGGAGTCATTTGTGAGTCCTTTAAACTCCATCTTTTACTTTTTTCTGTAAAAACTCCCATCCTCAGCACTTTCTATCTTATTACTGGCATTGATTACATAGTAACTTGCATCACGGTTGTTTGTATTTCTTCTTATTTCCCCCTTTAGAAAATCTCTATGACAGCATCAAGAACTGCTTTTTAATTTCTCATTATTTCTCCAGTATTGTCCAGAACAATACTTTGCATATACTAGATGCTTAATAATTATTAGTTGTACCTAATTAATCTGGCCCTTGGAAATGGATCTCACTTATTAGTACCAGAGATAAAATTTTTATTCGAAATACCTGAATTTGTTTTGCCAATAAATTTGACAATCTAGAAGACATGGATAAATTCCTAAAAACATATAACATATATAAATTCCTAGAAACATATAACATATATAACTAAGACTAATCATGAAGAAACAGAAAATCTGAGACTGATTACCAATAAGGAGATTGAATCAGTAATCAAAAATCTCCCAATAAACAAATGTAATTTCAATGTGGGCACTGCATTCCCTTATGCATTCTTACTGAAACGAAGAAAGGTAGTATTGTTATACCTAGACCAATGGGGGATGCCTGTTGTTTATGGCCCTCTTGAGCCTGCCCTGAAATATATGTTGAGTCCATGAATTTTCTTTGTTTCCACTGCTAAACCCCTAATCCAAACCACTGCCATCTGGCATCTGAACTACTGCACTGGCCGACCAACTGGTCTCCCTAGTTCCATCTTGATTCTTCAAATCTACCTACAACTTTGCAGCCAGAATAATTTTCTTAAAATGTGAATTTGATCTTTTTACTTCACTATTTAAATACTTAAAGGGTTCTTATTTTTCTTAGGATTAATAGAAACTCTGATTTATAAATAGGGTGACCATATAATTTAGCATCAAATTTGGGCACTTTGGATAGTAAGGGCATTACTAATCATTTTGCCAGATCAACAGGGCTTTCCAGGGCAACCCAGATGTATGGTCACCCTGCTTGAGAGATATTGCATGAAGTAGCCCCCTCAAAATGCTCCAGCCCTCACTAAGAGCCATTATTCTACCCAGTTTTCTTTCAATTCCTATAATACACTGTGTTTTTTCCCACCTCAGAGCTTTTGTGCATACCCATCTGTCTGTTTAAAAAACTCTGTCTCCAAATCTTTGCCTAACACTTATTCATGTTTCAAGTTATGCTATAAATAACACTCCTCATAGAAGATTTCCTTGATTTTTCAAATAAAAACCACCTTCACCTTACCATCATTTCCTCAGATGACAGCTCAAACTTCTTTTATATTGCTACAATTTGTAATCTGTAATTTCTGCCTCTATCTTTTTACCATAATTACAGTTCCTTAGGTGCAGTATAACTAGTACCTAGCATAGGAGCTGGCTTATAGGAGAAGCTAAGTAAATATTTATTGATTGAATGAGAAAATGAATATTTTAAAAAAGAGAATTATAGAATAAATACTGTCACAGAAAGCATTGGTTTGATTTCAGACAGCTATTTTTATATAAAACACATCAAAAATAACATGGGAATGTCAATCTTTCCATATTTAAAGGGCATAGGTACTCTACTTGAAATGATATAAAATAAATATGCATAGTAGGAAAAAATCCACCAACCTAAACAAGAACCTTCTTGTAGAACTACTAGTTCACCAAAACAAACAAACAAACAAACAAAAAACCAAAACAGAACAAAAAGCAAGCAAAACACTAAAAATAGGTGGTAGAAAAACACCATTGCATTGATACCATAATAAATCTACATGACAGCAATATTTTGGTCTGAACAACACAAATGCTTAAATATCTATAAAGGAGTTTATGTTCCCATAATAACTGTGTAATCTAGTTACAACCCACACAGATTTTGGAACATATACTGGTTTAAGGCAAGATCCAATTAATATCAGATACGGCTTCTCTCACCATTAGGAGGACTGACACAGTGCCCAGTAAAGGTTTATTCTATTCCAGCGTACAGCAGTATACAAGAAAATAGAAAAAGTGCAAATAAAGTTTTCTTTAAAGAAAACGTAAAGACTTAAGGCATATATACTGATTTTAGGAGTCACATACAAATTAAAAAAAAAAAAAAAGATTAATAAAAAGCGAGGCCCTGACAGAAAAACGATTAATGTAATTCTTATGGGTTTTTGGTCTCATGAAAAACTATAATCCTGAAACTATATTTTCATTTTGATTTGGGCTGAAATAAATGGCTTTTACTCTGCCTACATTGATCTTCCAACAGCTCACCAAATTCAATTGCATTTTCACACATCCAGGCCTCTGTGTCTACTGCCTAAACCATCCAATTATCAAATCAGTGGAAAGAATCTACAGGTGGACTTCTTTGTGTATTTCTTTTGATTTTGTTAGGGTTGCAGTTTCAGGATAATAGTTTTTTTATTAAGATTATCTCTCTCTGTTTAAATGATTAGCACTTCTCATGCTAATGGTATTACACAATCAGTCAGAGAAAATTCTTCAACAATGCAGGAATGACTAGAGAAAACAGATCTACCCAGGCTTTCTGTTGATATAAGTACCATAGAGAAAGAAAGAAAAATAATAGACAAATACAAAAGACATAACAACCTTCCCTTATACTCTACAACAGATTTTCTCCTAAAATGAACCAAAGCAATAGAATCTCAAGTTAACTTCTAAGAAAAATCCCAGGACTGGGCTGGCTTCTGAATAATGTAAATAATAATAAATCCCAATCTGGAATCCAAAAAGCTTTCTACACCCTGTGATTTTTTTCCCCTCAAGAACCAAAGGGCTACTGACAATTCCTTCAATAAAGTGACTGTAAAGTACCCTTGTGTGAAAACTCTGGCAGTTGGGACTATTGACAATGACATTGTACATATTTGCTAAGGGAATAAAATATTGTTGTTTTTTTTTTAAAATTACGAATTGTTTGTACTATCTGACATTGTGTAAACATAACTTATCTATAAAACTTACAATGTTTTAGAGATTATATTTGAATAATAGCTTGGCACAGAGAGAGGAGCTATTCATAATTAGCAGAAATAGATTTCAATGTTTCAGAATGAAAATTAGTTAACTAATTTTTGGACTTTAGTTTCTTCTTAAAAAAAGGGTTAGAAATCTTAAAATGATTTCAGCAGTTCTGGGACTTCAAATCTTCAACAAAATTCACTGTGCCAATCAATACCAGGAACTACACAAAGAACCTGATAAGCCTTCCATTTTGAGCACTCTGTAAGTTTACATTTCTACTTGGTTTTCCGAATTCTCAAGAATACTTCTCCAAAAAAAAAAAAAAAAAAGTAATTTTAAGTGCGTTTTTTACACTCTGGTTTCATTTTCCAACAACTGTATACAAATAAAATATTATAAAATATTTCTTACACATACTTAATATTTTAAAAACATCCACCAATTGCTGGAAATGAGTAATAGGTACAAAGTATGATGCTTCTATTGCATTTTTAAGAATGTTGTAAGATTTTAAGTACATTTTAATACTTTCCCTCAAAAGATATCAATACTAATGTGAAACAATATTGTTTCCTGAACACTTTCAACAGATAACTTGCTACTAATAACTTGCTTGTTGATAAAATGATGTCTGATTTTAAGATGTCTTTCATCTGTATCCAAATGACCTTTGAGAAGCCTAACAAAGTGACTGCTGATTTTTTTTTTAGCTCATTTCCACTCAAAATAAACCACTACTTCTTATGGTTCATTAACTCAGACACTCATTTGTATACCTGGAGCTCCTTCCAAAATAAGGATAAAAAATTATCCTTATACTAAACCAAAGTGCTGACATATTACTTTCATACTTGGCAAAGAGAGAGGAAACACACACACGTGTGCATACAGACACTAATAAATAAACTTAGGGAAATTCACAGGGTTTACACACCTTCTTAACCTCCTGTAATTTAAGCTGCACACTCTTAAACATCTAGAGTATGAAAAATTCATTATCTTGTACATGTAAACCTTCTGAAAAAATTTTTTCCAACAACATAAAGAATAAGAAAAAATATTTGTAAAAATTAATAATGTTCACTTCCTTTTTGTAATATGGCCTCTTTTCCAAAGAATAAACAATAAGCATCTTATTATGAAATTCTTTTTAAGGAGGAAAATGAACTACAGAGCGTGTTTCCTACAGATTCAAGGCTCAAGCTTTTATTAAACAACAAAAATCATATATCCTTCTTAGTTTTTTACACTACAAAGCCACCTCCATGTCAAGAATTAATCCAAATATGGTGAAAGATGATAAACAAACATCTTAGGCTGTGATCATTCTGAAAGGTCAAGTAAGTGACAAAGATCAAAAGCTAAATCCCTAAAGAGATGCAAACAAATATTTCTGACATATTCAGTACAAATCTCTTAGAAAAAAGTAATGGCATATATATTGGAACAGACATTTCTTTAGTGAAAAAAATTCATATGGAAAGGCATTAGTAATATTAAACTTTGGGAATCACATTTTCAAAGCAGAAAACTCTCTTCAAGTTATTCCTGGAATTGAATCAAAACATTTCTCTTGAACCAAATAGTCAAGTCTTTATTGTAAAGCTTATACTTAAAGACCTTTCATTTAGTAGGCCAGGCATCTCTAATACATTATGAATTTGGGTATTTAACAGTTGGATTTGAGAACAGAGAAAATTGTGGACACCAGTTTAATGCGTACAAAGCTTAAAACCAAAAAAAACAGGAAATTCAGAGCTAAGTGTAAAACTATCTGTAGGGCTTCCCTGGTGGCGCGGTGGTTGAGAGTCCGCCTGCCGATGCAGGGGATACAGGTTCGTGCCCCGGTCTGGGAAGATCCCACATGCTGCGGAGCAGCTGGGCCCGTGAGCCATGCCCGCTGAGCCTGTGCGTCCGGAACCTGTGCTTCGCAAAAAGAGAGGCCACAACAGTGAGAGGGCCCCGTACCGCAAAAAAAAAAAAAAAAAAAAAAAAAAAACTATCTGTAACCTGCTCCACTAAGTGTTTTGGGATCTTTTAATAAAAGCTATTACAAACTTTATATATTACAAAGAAAAGACATAATGATCATTGTATTTCCTTGATTTTTTTTGTTAAGCAATAAGCTTGGTTAATATCATAATTAGCTTGAACTTTATTTCCTGGTTTAAAGAATTGTTGGAACTATCAACTGCACAGGTCTCCATTACATGTTAGTTCATGGTTAATAGTCCTCCAAATAAACCTGGACGTAATAAAGTTGATTTCGATAAAATTGAAACTTATCAAGTTTAAATCGTTGTTATTCACTGGCATTCTTTAATTGCACCAATATATTTATTACATATTACTGTTAGCAGAGCGTTTGGCACACAATAAGGACTCTATAAATGTGAGGGCTATTGTTAACCTTTATAATCATTATCATTATTAGATAGGTATAAATAGACATTTTGTGCATAATTTAAATTATGTGTTGAGATATATTTTATGAGTTTTCTCTGTATCAGATTATATGTATAAATTATAGTCAGATAATTTATTTGACAGTTCATGTTTCCACCTTATAAAATATTTAGATATGTAAAATATCACTAGAGTATTCAGTATTTTTTACTTTTATAAAAAAATCACTTTTCAATTGTTCACTTAACAACCCTCAACTAACCATTTCTTTCAGCTCTAAGATTCTACAGTATTACCATCTGTATGTCCGGGAACCTACTTTTGTCTTAGGGCTGACATAGTATGCTTCAATGACCTAATTCTGAATCAGTAGGCTCTGACAGTCCCAGAGTTCTAATTTGGATTCAAAGAAAAATTATACCTCTCTAGGAGGAGATATGCATTGTAAAGTTCTGTATTATAAAAAGAAATCTCCTCTAGGTGAAAGCTTGGGTAAGCAGAAAAACAAAGACTTTTCTTTGATCATTCTTATCTGTTGGAAAGGATTATGCCTCTGAAAAAACAACACCCACACATTCAGCAAGGTGAAAGGGTTTGCAACACAGTGTATCTTGGCCAAAAGTACTTATTTAGGGATCATATTAATCTTTGTGACACTGTAACAGAGAATCTAAGACTGGCTCTACAAAAAGAGTAACATTAAAAATTGAGCATGCCAAGATGATCAAATGTGATAACATCAAAGGAAACACAATTATTACTTCTTCCTCTAAAATAGAGGAAGAAGTGTAAAATAGGAAGACTATAATTGCTTTGTGACAGATATGTTTAAAAGAAACAGGAAACCTTTTTTTCATCCATTTAGTATATATTTATTGGACGCCTCATATATGTTAAGCATAGGGATTTAATAGCAATGTTAAATTGGCTTTACCCTTATAATCTTGTATGTATTAATCCATTCATCAAACAACTGCATTGCAGGTGGTGTGCAAAGTGTTAAAGGTGCAGGAAAAGGTAGGATTTCTGCGTTCACCATAATGCCAACAGGTGTTTCACAAAAAAGGATATTGAAATCACCAAAAACATATAAACTTGTTTAACTTCATAAGACAGCAAGGAATTGTACCAGTTCACTAGATGGATTAAATTTAAAAAGACACAGGATACCAAGTCCTTGCAAGAATGTGGAATAATTGGAGCTCTGACACTGCTGGTAAGAATGTAAATTGTTACAACCATTTTAACAAATCTATTCAGCTGTAGTAACTAAAGCTGAACACACATATATATATGCTCTGACTCTGTGATGTATTATACAAATGTACTCCTGGTGTGTGTGTGTGTGTGTGTGTGTGTCCATCCTCTGGCTCTGTAACATACAAATGTACGGGGTGGGGGGGCCTGTGTGTCAGAAATGCAGGCATATATTCACCAAAAGATGCACACAAGAATACTCAGAGTAAGTTACTGTAATAACACAGAGTTAGCAATCCCACTAATGATACAATTGATAACTAAATTGTGCTTTAGTGAAATGCTAAACAGCCATGAGAATGAACAAATGAAAGATGCAGCAACATCAGTGAATTTTATTAGCATAATGTTAAATAAAAAGAAGCTATACTCTAAAGAATATCTATTGTGTGATTCTATTTAAATACAATTCAAAAATAGGCAAACTAGGAGGAAGGCAATGGTGGAAGAGAGGAATACAGGAGACTCCTGGTGTGTTTGGAATGATCTGTGTCTTGATCAGGAAGCTGGCTACATGGATGACTTCACTTTCTGATCTTTTATTGCACTAGACACTTATCACTTGTGACTCTTCTGTGACAAATTTACTTAAAAATTTGTAAATTGCACTGAGCGCCCCCATTTTTGATTGAAGAGGAGCATACTGTGGGCAAGTGAAGACAAGGGGAAACATTACGGTAAGTATGATGAATAGAGTAACGAGGTTGTCACTACCTTCTGGCAGTTTTCTACTGTGTTTGCCACAGGCCCTCATTACCTCATATATGGACACCTGTGGTACTCACCTACTCTTTCTGATCAAGTCCCTTAACTTTTTAATTTATTTACACATCCCAGTGAAACCTATTTTTTGATAAATCTTTTAATCATTGCTTTACCCATGTCATCGCCCCGCTTGAAAATGATTGCTTACTCCTCATTGCTTGTACTGTAAAATCTAACTCCTTAGCCAAACATACAATGCCTTCCATTAATTTCACCAAAATCTGAATTCAAATGACTTCTCATACATTATCTACCTTGAATCACCTATATAACTCAATAATAACAGTATCAAATTATGGTTAAGGGCACAGACCCAAGATCTCTTACTTTGTTACCTTGGCAAATTACTTGATCTCTCTGTGCCTCAGTTTTCTTGTCTGCAAAATGGGGATACTACTAGTACCTATAACACCAACCTCACAGAGTTTTTGTGGGGATGAAATGAGTTAATACCTACAGAGCATCTGAAGAGTAAATCAATAGGTATTGACTATTATTTTTTCATTATGTTAATCATCTAAAATGGCTGCCAAACAAGACATAGTCAATCCTGCCTTGTCACTTGGCTCATGGCATTCTTCCTAAATATGGAAAGCCCTTGCTCCATCCTCTCTTCCCTCTCAATCTCTCATCTTTCCTTTAAACTATCATTTCATTATTAAAGCTTCTGGCCACCTTAATAAAAGGGAGGTCTTTTTAGAAGTCCCTCTGTGCCAGCCATTCATCACATGTTCTTTTGCTTTTGTTTTTTAATATACACTGTCTTCGTGTCTTGATTTTAAGGTATTTGAAGTAAATACAATCACTAACTGGTCTTTTTACCTCCAGCAACAAAAGCCAATTGAAATTCAAGTGTGTTTCATTACTTAGTAAATCATGTGTATAGTAAATTTCACTGTGAAAACTCATTATCTTTTTTTGATCAGCTTTATTGAATTATAATTGAAAAGAAAATTGTAAGACAAAGTGTACATTGTGATGATTTGATATATGTATACATTGTAAAATGATTCCCACCATCTAGTTAATTAACACATCCGTCACCTTATTTATTTAGAACACTTAAGTTCTATTCTCTTAGCAAATTTCAATTATCTAATACAGTATTTTCAACTGTAATCATCATGTTCTATGTTAGATCCTCATACTTCATTCACCTTAGCGATGAAAGTTTATATCCTTTTGGCAACCTTTCTCTATTACCTCCACCCCCCAAATCAATATACAAAAATCAGCTGCATTTCTATAAATAATGAACTATCAGAAAGAGAAATTAAGAAAACAATTCCACTTACAGTTACATTAAAAAGGAATAAATTTAACTGAACAGGTGAAAGACAAATTATAAAAACATTGATGAAAGAAATTGAAGAAGACCCAAATAAATGGAAAGATATTCTGTGCTTATGGCTTGGAAGGATTACTATTGTTAAAATGTCCATACTACCCAAAGCTATCTACAGATTTAATGAAATTCCTATCAAATTTCCAAAGGCGTTTTTCACAGAAAGAGAAAAATCAATCCTAAAATTTGTATGGAAACATAAAAGACCTCTGAATAGCTAAATAAATATTGAAAACAGAAGTACAAAGCTAGAGGCATCACACTTCCTGATTACAAACTATATTACAAAGCTACAGTAATCAAAACAGTATGGCATTAGACTAAAAACAGACACATAGATCAATGGAACAGAGTAGAGAGCCCCAAAATAAAGCCACACACATATGGTCAATTAACTTATGGCAAAAAAAGCCAAGAATATTAAATGGGGAAAGGACAGTCTCTTCAATATTGTGTTAAGAAAAACAGATAGCCACAAACAAAAGAATGAAACTGCACCCCTATCATACACCACTCAGAAAAATCAACACAAAATGAATTAGATTTGAAAGTAAACCCGGAAACCACAAAACTCCTAGGAGAAAACAACAACAACACCAAAAAAAACATAGGAGGTAAGCTCCTTGACATCAGTATTGAGAATCATTTTTTGGATTTGACACTAAAAGCAAAGGTAACAAAAGCAAAAATAAACAGGTGGAACTACATCAAACTAAAAAGCTTCTGCACAGCAAAGGAAACCATCAACAAAATGAAAAGGCAACCTATAGAATGGAAAAAATATTTTAAATCATATATATGAAAAAAGATTAATATCCAAAATATATAACTTACATAACTCAATAGGAATAAAACCCCAAACCATCTGATTAAAAAAATATTCAGGGGGGTTTCCCTGGTGGTGCAGTGGTTGAGAGTCCATCTGCTGATGCAGGGGACACGGGTTCGTGCCCCGGTCTGGGAAGATCCCATGTGCCATGGAGCGGCTAGGCCCGTGAGCCATGGCCGCCGAGCCTGCGCATCTGGAGCCTGTCCTCCACAACAGGAGAGGCCACAACAGTGAGAGGTCTGCGTACCGCAAAAAAAAAAAAAATAAAAATTTTAAAAAGTCAGAGGAACTGAATAGAAAAACAGGTACATGAAAAAGTGCTCAACATCACTAACCATCAGGGAAATGCAAGTCAAATCCACAGTGAAATATGACATCACACATGTTAGAATAGCTATTACCATAAAGGCAAGAGATGTTGGTAAGGATATGGAAAAAAGGGAATCTCTGTGTACTGTTGGTAGGAATGTAAATTGCTGTAGCTACTATGGAAAACAATATAGAAGTTTCTAGAAAAATAAAAATAAACTACCACATGATCCGGCAATCCCACTACTGGATATACACCCAAAAAAAACTGAAAATAGGATACTGAAGAGTGAACATCTGTACCCACATGTTCACTTCAGTGTTACTCACAATAGCCAAGATATGGAAACAATCTAAGTGTCCATCAACAGATGACTGGATAAAGAACATATAATGCATGCACGCACGCACACACACACACACACACACACACACACACACACACACACAGGAATATTATTCAGCTACGAAAAAGAAAAAAATGTGCCATTTGTGACAACATGGATGAACCTCAAGGGCATTATGCTAAGTGAAATAGGCCAAAGGCAAATACTGCATGGTATCACTTATTTATGGAATATTTTTTTAAAAAAGTCAAACTCATAGAAACAGGGTAGAAAACAGATTATCTTTTATATGACTAACAAATTTTTGTTAACTAATGATTTCTTTTCTAAATATGATTTCATAAAGAAAATTTATTTTCTTTTACTTCATTATGACAGATTATGTAAGTATAATATTGAATTACCTAATTTTACCCAAAAAATCCCTTTAAAATTTAATTTAAAATTATATGTATTTTCCAACTATACAGTGTTAAATTTTATCCTAATCTATATCATGAAATAGAATCATTTCCCTATAAAGTGAGCAGAATAGTCAATTGCTCATTTAAATTGCTCATTTAATCTCATGAGTTGGAGATTTATTTCTACATCTTTGATAGCAAGATAGAATTATATAAAATATTTTAAACATAATGAATAATGTCTATTCTTTGGGGCACTTTTTATTTGAAGATAATAATGAATCACCTGTGAGATGCTGATTATTAAAGGAGTGATGAATCACCTGTGAGATGCTGATTATTAAAGGAGTGATAAGCTTCATAAGAACACTATTAACTGCTTAAGAAAGAGGAGGGAAGCTGATTAAAGGAACTGTCCATACAGCCATTGGACTGTGATGTGGCCACAGTAATTCATAGGTTAAGAGGATCAAATCCACCCAACACATGCCAGCTGCCCTTTGCTCTTCTGTGATGCTTTCTCAAGGCAGTAGGAAAAACAAAATTTTAGAAAAAAAATGGAGAAATATGTATAAAATTCTGTAAAAGCACCAGAATCTACAAAGAGTACAACAGCATGTATTCTACAAAAGCACAACTTTATAAAAGTTGCCTTAAATAGTTCCGAACAACAAGCTTAGTGAGTTGTTCCTTAAGCTTCCTCAGAAAAGCTTATAGCTGGGGCTACTGTTAGTTAGTCCAAGCAGCTCTCGTCAGGAGAACTTCAAAGGGTCTCCACAGCCATCCGCAGTGCTCTAGGAAGCTCCAAAGTCTGTCTTTTTACCAAACCATTTACAAGGTTTGGAAACATTGATAACACCTTTCATCTTTTCAGTTCCTCTGTGGTTAATCATGTTTTTGTTCGATTCCATGTTCAGTCCAGTACCATTTTCTGCAAATCTGCTTTGTAGGCAAGCATGTGAATTTAGTAAGCTTTACCAGTGTTCTTCAAGTTCAATGACAAAAAATCTGAAGGCAAACATACACATCTTCAGATCCAATTCAAGCATTTACATAAACAGAATTTGAAACATTGTGTTGCAGACTTGAGTTCTTTCCTATTTATAGGCTAGACAAAACAGTCTAGAAAAATAAAACTGCTTCAATCCATTTACACTAGATTTTAGGGATTTTAAAACTTAAGAAACAGTGAATCTTTCAACTTCTGATTGACCTTGTGATAAAGATGCAAAGAGAAGGAACAGGGTGTAACAGGGATTAGCCTTCAGAGGCTGCCCACCTGGCACCTGAAAAATCGTTTGATCTAGACCATAATGCCAAAAATTTTGAGCTTGAGGTCTATCCATTCATTTATTCCATAATTCAAAGATAAATAACAGAGAAACTTTGGTTTACCAGACACAATGCTGAGAGCAGGAAGGGTGCTAGAACTATTAAGTCCAATAAAATTCTAAACCACTTTTAAGAAATCCATACATTTGTCAGCAAAGAACACCAAATAATAAATAAACAGCAAAGCTTATGAAGAGTGCTATGAAAGTGAGAGGTATAAAAATCTACTGGCAATGAAGAGAAGAAAATAATTCCCCTTAGTGAATTGTGAAAGGCTTCAAGGAGTGGAGGATTCTTGAGGATACTCAGAAATTTGCCAGGGAAAGAAGAGATGTGGAGTGGGGGGAAGGCCAGAATACCAAGTAAAAGGGAAAGAAGGAATAAAGGCAGAGAGACCTGAGAAAAGGGGAGGAGTTTCATGTGACTACAGTAGCGAGTTTAAGAAAGAAAATTGGAAAAGATTTTGAAGGTCCATTTTTGCTTCACTGATAAATTAGGATTTTACCCTATTGACAATAGAATGATAATGAAGGGGCTGCAGCAAAGGAGTAAAAAAATAACAACTCTGCCAGTAGTAAGTAAGTTGAGCTGACGTGGTAGAGACTGGGTGAGGGCAAAGTTTATTCAAGAAGCTACTGTGCTTGTCCAGGTGGAAATGATAAACACTTGAGAATCATGATGGCGTTATCTCTGGGTTAATTCCAGATATCCTGAGTAGCGCAAACTTTTATCATTCAAAATTTGCAAATATTTCCTCCCATTCCATTGTTTGCCTTTTCATTTTGTTTATGGTTTCCTTTGTTGTGCAAAAAGATGCCCAGCCTTTATTTAAAAGAGACTCATTTGCTAATTTTAAAATGTTGGTCTGAGTGACAGAGACCTGCTGGGATACTATCCAGGGGCAGAGGCTGTGGGTGCCATCTTTCTGCTCTCCTTCTGCTTCACTAAAGCTGGCAGTTGCCATCTTTTTTTCTTTTCATTTCAAGCAGGTGCCATCTTTATACTGAAGACAGCGGGAGCCATCTTTTTTTTTTTTCTTTTTTTCAGAGGGTGCCATTTTTGTACTGTCCTTCTGAAACACACCAGGGTGCCCCTAACTCCTGAAGGAAAGCTTCTACACGTGTTTGGTGCCCCAGTTTTTATATCAGGTACCCTAGTTTTTGTGGCTATCATCCAGAGAACACCTCTTGATTGCCTGGCTCTAGAGACTGGGGGAGCCTTGTGTTCCTGGGTCCCATGGGACTGTAACAATGGGAGAGACAGTTCTTGGCAAGCTGCCATTCCCAGGGCACTGCACAGATAGCAGACTGAAACGTGCCCAGTCTTTCTGAGAAAGAGGCCTAGTTGTGTATCCAGAAGTTTGGCCTGTGAGGCAGGCTTCTGGTTTGGCATACTTAAAGGGGCCAACAGAGATGCTGTCAGGGAACTGATGCTGTGGATATAATCTTTGCACTCTTCCTCTGCTTCATTCCTGTTCACTGGTATCTTCCAGAAAGGGGCTTATATCCTTGTATGGTGCCTTGATTTTTGCAGCTGCTGCCAAATGACACCTATACATCACCTGAAACTGATGGCCAGCAGACTTTACACTTGTCGTCCAACAGGACTGTATATATTTGTGTACTCTGAAAAATGCTGCCTGAGGGTCTGGCTTCCAATCAGCCTGAATCTAGTTGATGACTGAGAGCCTCCCCTTTGGGACAATAACTGGTCTTGGCACACCCGCAACACTGGGAGCTATTAAAAATAAAATAGGATGCTTGGACAATCACAAAGGTTTGGGAGACAGCCAAGAGCTAGAGCAAATTTGAACACTAAGGTTTGTCTACACAAGGCCAACACTTCAAAAATGGGAGAGGTGGCTGTTTCATCTAATGCATAGAAACTAACACAGAGAATCAAGCAAAATGAAGAAAGAGAGAATGAAAGAATAAGATAAAACCTAAAAAAAAAAAAAAAACTTAATGAAACAGACATAAGTAACTTACTAGATAAAAAGTTCAAAGTAATGATCATAAAGACACTTAGCAAACTTGGGAGCAGACTGGATGGAACACAGTGAAAAATTCACAAAAAGATAAAAAAATAGAAAATACAAGTACTAAAAAGAACTGAAGAATACCATAAGTGAACTGAAAAATACACTAGAAGGTTCAACAGCAGACCAGATAAAGCAGAAGAAGAAAATCAATGAACTTGAAGACAGGACAAAGAAACTCATCCAATCAGAGAAGCAAGAAGGAAAAAGAATGAAAGAAAGTGAAGATAGTTTAAGGGACCTATAGGACAACAGCAAGTGAAATGACATTTGCATTATAGGAGTCCCAGGAGGAGAAGAGAGAGAAAGGAGCAGAACACTTATTGGATGAAATCATGGCTGAAAACTTCCCTAATCTGGTGAAGAAGCAGACATTCAGATCCAGGAAACCCAGATGGTACCAAATAAGATGAACCCCAACAGACTTACACCAAGAAACATAATTAAAAATGTCAAAGGTTAAGGACAACCAGAGAATCTTAAAAGCAGCAAGAGAAAACCAATTTGTTACACACACAAGACTATCAGCAGATTTTTCTGCAGAAACTTTGCAGGCCAGAAGGGATTCACGTGATATATTAAAAGTGCTGAAAGAAAAAATACTTCAAACCAAGAATACTCTACCCAACAAAATTATCAATCAGAATTAAAGGAGAAATAAATAGCTTTACAGACAAGCAAAAGCTAAGTGCGTTTGTCACCATTAAACTGGCATTACAGGAAATGTTAAAGTGACTTCTTTAAACTGAAAGAAAAAGGTGTTAATTAGTAACAAGAAAAAATATGAAAATATAAATCTCACTGGTAAAGGTAAATATATAGTAAAGATAGTGAATTAATCACTTATAAAACTAGTATGAAGGTTAAAAGACAAAGTACTAAAAATAACTATAATTATATATGATAATTTGTTAAGGAATTCACCAGAGAAAAAGATGTAAGATGTGACATCAAAAATATAAAACATGGGTGGGGGGAGTGTAAAAATATAGAACTTTAGAATGCATTCAAACTCAACTTTTTATCAACTTAAAATAAACAGTTGTAAATATAAATTGTTATATTTAAGCTTCATGGTAACCACAAAGGAAAAAGCTATTGTAAATTCACAAAAGATAATTAGAAAGGAATCTAAGTATACCACTAAAGAAAGTCATCAAACCACAAAGGAAGAGAACAAGAGAAGAAAAAAGGAACAGAGGAACTACAAAACAGCCAGAAAACAATTAACAAAATGGAAATAGGTACATAACTATCAATAATTACTTTAAATGTAAATGAACTAGATTCTCCAATCAAAGACACAGAGTGGTTAAATGAATAAAAACACAAGACTCACCTTGTGATAAACCATAATGGAAAAAAAATATGAAAATGAATGTGTGTGTGTATATATATTATACATATATATGTAACTGAATCACTTTGCTGTGCAGTAGAAATTAATACAACTTTGTAAATCAACTATACTTCAATAAAATAAAATTTTAAAAAAGACTCATCTGTATCCTGCCTACAAGAGTCTCACTTCACACTTAAGGACACACAAACTGAAACTGAAGGAATGGAAAAAGATATTCCATGCAAATGGAAACCAAAAGAAAGCTAAGGTAGTTACACTTATATCAGACAAAATATACTTTAAAATAAAAGACAAAGAAAGGCATTACATAATGATAAAGGGGTTAATCACACAAAGAGGATTAAATATTTGTAAATATTTATGCACCCAACATAGAAACATCTAAATATATAAAGCAAATATTAACAAACCTAAAGGAAGAAAATAATAATAGGCAACTTTAATACCCCACTTCCAACAATGGATAGATCATCCAGACAGAAAATCAATAAGGAAACATTGGCCTTAAGTGGCACATTAGATGAGATGAACTTAACAGATCTACACAGAACAGTACATCCAAAAGCAGCAGAATAGCCATTCTCTCAAGTGCACATGGAACATTCTCCAAGATAGATCACATTAGGCCACACAATAAGTCTTAACTAACTTAAGAAGACTGAAATCACATCAAGGATCTTTTTTCACCAAAATGGTATTGAAGTAGAAACCAATTACAAGAAGAAAACTAGAAATTTCACAAATATGTGTAAATTACAAAACAAGCTACTGAACAACCAATGGGTCAACAAAGAAATCAAAAGAGAAATTTAAAAAAAATATCTTGAGACAAATGAAAATGGAAATACAACATACCAAAACTTATGGGATGTGGCAAAAGTAGTTTTAAAAATGAAGGTCATGCAATAAACGCCCATCTCAAGAAAGAATAAATATCCTAAATAGACAACCTAACTTTACAACTCAAGAAACTAGAAAAAGAACAAAATTTAGCAGAAGGAAAGAAATAACAAAAATCAGAGCAGAAATAAAATAGAGAGCAAAAAGACAATATAAAATATCAATGAAACAAAAAATTAGTTCTTGAAAAGTTAAAATTGAGAGGACTCAAATATATAAAATCAGAAATGAAAGAGGTGACATTACAACTGATACCACAGAAAAACAAAGTATTATAAGGGACTACTATGGACAATTATATACCAACAAACTGGATAACCTAGAAGTCATGGGTAAATTCCTAGAAATACAACCATCCAAGACTGAATCACAAATAAATGGAACATCTGAGCAGACTGATTACCAGTAAGGAGGTTGAATCAGTAATCAAAAACCTCCCAACAAACAAAAGTCCAGGACCAGGTTGCTTCACTGGTGAATTCTAACAAATGTTCAAAGAAAAATTAATACTAATTTTTCTCAAACTCTTCCAAAACACAGAAGTGGAGGGAACACTTCTAAACTCATTTCATGAGGACAATTTTACCCTGATACTAAAACCAGACAAAGACACCAAAAGAAAGGAAAATTATAGGCTAATATCCCTGATAAACACAGATCTAAAAATCCTCAACAAAATATTTGCAAACTGAATTCAACAATACATTAAAAGGATCATACACCATAATCAAGTGGGACTTAATTCCAGAGGTGCAAGGATGATTCAGTATCCACAAGTCAATCAATGTGATAAACCACTTTAACAAAATGAAGGATAAAAGCATATGATCAGCTCAGTAAATGCAGAAAAAACATTTGACAAAATGTAAACATTTTATTTATGATAAAAGCTCTCAAGCAAGTAGGTACAGAGGGAACTTACCTCAACATAATAAATATCACATATGACAGTTCCACAGCTAATGGCATATTCAATGGTAAAAAGAGGAAAGCTTTTCTTCTAAGATCAGGAACAAGACAAAGATGCCCACTCTCACCGTTATTGTACAACATAGTATTGGAAGATTTAATCAGACAGCAATCAGACAAGAAACTTAAATAAAAAGCATGCAAATTGGAAAAAAAAAAAGTAAAACTTTCACTATATTCAGATGACATAATTTTATACAGTCATCTTTTGGTATCCATGTGGAATTGGTTCTAGGCTCCAGCCCTCACCAAAATCTGTGAATGCTCAACTCCCATATATAAAATGGCATAGTATTTTCATGTAAACTATGTACATTCTCCCATATATATAAATCATCTCTAAATTACTTACAATACCTAATACAATGTAAATGCTATGTAAATAGTTCTAGGTATGATGTAAATGCTATGTAAATAGTTGCGGGTGCATGACAAATTTAAGTTTTGCTTTTTGGAACTTTTTTTTTTTTTTTTTTTTTTTTTTTACTTTCAATCCACGGTTGAATCTGCAGTTACAGAACTGGTGTATACAGACAGTCAATTGTATATAGAAAATTCTAAAGACACCACCAAAAATTGTTAGAACTAATAAGTAAATTCAGTAAAGTTGCAGGATACAAAATCAATACACAGAAATCAGTTGCATTTCTACACAGTATTAATGAACTATCTGAAAGACAAATGAAGAAAACAATCATGTTTACAACTGCATCAAAAAGAATAAAATACCTAGAAATAAATTTAACTGAACAAGTGAAAGGCCTGTACACTGAAAACTATAGGACTTTGAGGAAAGAAATTGAAGAACACAAATAAATGGAAAGATATTCTGTGCTCATGGATTGGGAGAATTACTGTTGTTAAAATGTCCATACTACCCAAAGCAATCTACAGATTCAAACAGCATTTTTCAGAGAAAAAGAAAAATCAATCCTAAAATTTGTATGGAATCACAAAAGACCTCAAATAGCCAAAGTAATCTTAAGTGATCTTAACCTTTGCTTGAGCAAAGGCGAAGACATCACACTCTCTGATTAAAAACTCTATTACAAAGCTATAGTAATCAAAACAGTATGGTACTAATATAAAAAAACAGTCACATTGATTAACAGAATAGAAAGCCCAGAAATAAACCCATGCATATATATAATCAATTACTGTACAACAAAGGAGCTAAGAATATACAATGGGAAAAGGACAGTCTCTTCAGTAAATGGTTCTGGGAAAACTGGACGGCCACATGCAAAAGTATCAAATCGGACTATTGTCTTACACTATACACAAAGATTAATGCAAAATGGATTAAAGACTTGAATGTAAAATCTTAAAAACCATAAAACTCCAAGAAGAAAGCATAGGCAATATGGTTCTTGATGCTGGTCTTGGCAACAATTTTGGGGGGATTTGACACCAAAAGCAAAGGGAATAAAAGTGAAAATAAACAAATGGGAATACATCAAACTAAAAAGCTTCTGAACAGCAAAGGAGAAAAAGCAAAAAGGCAACTTACTGAATGGGAGAAAATGTTTGCAAATCATATACTTGATAAGGGGTTAATATCCAAAACATATATAGAATGCCTACAACTCAGCTAAAAATCAAACAATCTGCTTAAAATATGGGCAGAGGAAGTAAACACATATTTTTTTACAAAGAAGACATACAGATAGCCAATAAGTACATGAAAAGATGCTCAACATCACTAAACAACAGGGAAATGTAAATCAAAACCACAATGAGATATCACTTCACATCTGTTAGAATAACTATTATCAGAAAGACAAGAGATAACAAATGTTGGCCAAAATGTAGAGGAAAGTGAACCCTTGTGCACTATTGATGGGAACGTAAATGGTGCAGTCACTATGAAAAACATTATGAAGTTTCCTCAAAAAATTAAAAATAGAATTACCATATGATCCAAAAATTTCACTCTGGGTATTTATCCAAAGAAAATAAAAACACTAATTCAAAAAGATGTATGCACCACCATGTTTACTGCAGCATTATTTACAATAGCCAAGATATGTAAACAACATATATGTCCATGGATATATGAATGGATAAAGAAACTGTGATATATATATATATATATATATATATATATATCAGCTAAGTGAAATAAGTCAGACAGAGAAAAACAGATACAATAGGATCTAACTGATATGTAGAACCTGAAAAAAAAAAACCTCATAGATACAGCGAACAGCTTGTTCAGTGGTTCTCAAACCTGGGGGTGAGGGGTAGAGGAAATGGGTGAAGGGAGTCTAAAGGTACAAACTTCCAGTCATAAAATAAATACATCATGGGGATGTAATGTACAGCATGGTGACTATAGTTATAATACTGTGCTGCATATTTGAAAGCTGCTAAGACAGTAGATCTTATAACTTCTCATCACAGGAAAAAATTCTATAACTGTATGGTGACGATTTCAACTAGACTTATTGTGGTGATCGTTTTACAATATATACAAAATATCAAATCACTGTCAAATACCTGAAACTAATATAATGTTGTATGTCAATTATACCTAATAAAAATCACCTAAATAAAAATAAATGTTATAAGTGCTCTGTTGAGGATTTTTGTAGCAGGGAACAAAAGGGGAAAGGGGAGCCACAGTTAGACCTTCTGACAGGGACATCACATGCAGTTATGTAGTGCGCAAACTGCATAGTCATATGTGGTGACCCTGTTTACTTTCTCAGAAGCTTAGTACTCAAAAAAAAGAAATCAAAGCTCATATCTTATAAATTTAAAACAGATAAAGCAGTGCTTAACACACTAAATCTCAAGGTTTTAAAGACCTTTCCAGCCTTTCTTTTGTAAGCTAAAATAAAACTACATTTTAAACAAAACTGTATTTATCAATAATGGAAACTCAGTGGAGTGGCAAAATACTATGATTAACTGGATAGAAAATTTGAGGGACTAGCTATTGTTACCCTCATAGTTATAGGCACAAAACTGGGAATAAGAAAAATTGAGAAACGTTTGTGAGATAACCCAGCTCAAATTCAAGGCCGAGACCCAAGTTCAAGGCCGAGACCCAAGTTCAAGGCCTGCACCTCCTCCTGAAACCACATTGCTATGTTACATCCACAGATTCTACTCTTTTACTAACCCCTTATCATGTCTCAAAATGAATTGAACTACCTGTAGGACAATGGGAAAATTAGAATAAATCCATAGTGTCATTCCACTCAGACAAGATGGTGATGTCCATTTACACTCATAACAATTGAAAGAGTAGTTTCACATAAAGGCCTGCCTTGCCTTGTATAGACAGAAAATAGGACCTCTACACCACGGGCTACTTAAGAGCAGAGTCTTCTTTCCACAACATAGGGTATGCCACCTGACACATATAGGCAGTTAGTAAAATACTTGTTGAATGACTGAATTAAATCATAAGTGTAAAGTTTTCTCCCACAGCCCTTTCTGCATCTGAGGTCCATATGAGTGGGTGAAATGTACAACTTAAAACTTTCTACATTTACTCATTCAAACTGTGGTGCCTATGGAAATGGGAATGGCTGAAAGCTGGAGAGAGTGATCTGAATTCTTCAAAAAGAAAAATACAACTCCCCTTCCTCTCCCTGCATTGTCTATCTGCTTTGGAGAGCAAAACTACTTGCATAAGCTGAATGAGACACATCAGGCTCTGATAGCAGGTTCCAAGAATCTGCCCTGTGCCAAGCACTATGTGCACACAATAAGTATGAATGGCATAGAAACTGAGGCACAGCTGGCTTATTCAAGGCCACACGTTTTAAAAGGCAGGACAGGAATTCCAGCCAGATCTCCTTGATTTCAGAATTCATGCTCTTACTGCACCACAGTACTTTTCAAGATACATTAAATTATACAATTTATATAATGACAATCATGTATTACAAATGTAATCATGATTACAAAACTCATTACAATGTACTTCTTTACTTGCATTAACAGGATTGCTTTCTTTCCTAATTCTTTCAGACAATCAGTCAATGTTATTTGAACAGTTAAAATACACTTTAAAGATGTGTGAGGATAATATTTTATTGACAAATTCAGTGATATGTTTGAATTAAATAGCAATTTGTCAAAAATTCTAATTGCCCACCAGATTTACAAGTGACCTACAAAACTTGTAAATGCTTCTAATGCATAAACAAATTAGCATGGCTGCTTTATGAAGTGATAAATTACACTGTGCCATCAGGCACATACAGGGGTGCCACATTGAAGAACTGATTCAAAAGCATTCCTGAATGTTTAGGTCTGATCTGCATTTAAATTTCCTGTGTTAATAGCTACAACAAAACTATGCAGAGTCTTGGGCAAATAAACATGATAACCACCAAAGATTGACACTTTAGTGGAGGAGAAAGTAGTGATAGAGAATGCAGAATGTCTACCATTACAGAACTAAAAGAAATTGTAGTTGGCAGTCTGGAATAGTTAAGAAGTTCTTGTAGAGATGTTTGTAAAGTTCTTTCTGCTAGTACTAAACTCAGTACTTTCTAGAAAGTGCTACACTGACATTATTCCATGTGGGAATTGTTTCTAAAGTAAATGGAAATGTCTTGTGTGTTGCATTTCATAATGAATTTCGAACTAAATAAATAGAATAGATTTTAATGTATACACTAAAGAAAACTGTGCTTTCTGCTTCAAATCGTTCTTCTCAAAGACTTCACAGCACTCCACCCCAACTCCCTGGTCTCCAGAAGCTGAAAGAAGGATGGACTTTCCTGTCACAGTCACAGGGCGTTGGTAGGAACTCAGGAAGGGGGTTGGGGGAGGGAGAAGAAAATGTGAACAAAGAGCCATGAATGACTATCCTCCCCTCTATTCACTTTCTCACTTAGGGGTTATAGTTGTGTAGCCCACTATCAGCATCACAGAAATAATAATAGAGGAATAGTTGCTGACGGCAGCAGTGAACTTTGACTCTCAACTCCCTCCCACATACCCCTCAGGCATCCTAACATGATGATAAGGACTGTAATGGTATTGCCTGCATAAAGTTGTTTCAAAGCCTCTGATAGTATCAAGGATCTTCTGTGGTCCTTTGAGCCTTGAAAGGGTGAAAAACAGCTTGTAAAAGATGCTTTTATTCAGATGTAGACTCTGGTGAATTCCTGGTCTATGTGAACTTCTGTGATGTTTCAAAATGTCTTTAACAACATCTGTCTTTTCAGTCTCCGGTGATACTTTGACACCTAATGTAACTGAACTATCACAACTGATGTCTTTTCTGAATCTACACACATAAGTATTTTAACAAATGTGGACGTGTAAACATCTAGAAACTGGTAAACATGACTGCTCATGGAGACTGGCTCCAAAAATAAATTTGCCTTGTATTATGTGAAAAATATGACATGGGTTTACCTCATGACTATGATTTTTTGCTTTTATAATTCTTGAGTTCAGCTTCAGTAGAATGTGCAATACTAAAAAGCAATACTTTTGGAGTATTTGTCTTCTGTTAAATTTTAACAAAATTGTTATAGCTAATATTTTTATTAGGGTTATTAAAATTTCTTTAAGTATTAGTAGAACCAAACTTTTAACTTATCTATTTCCTCCTTTAAATGAGTAATTTATGAAAATTTATTTTATAAATTTATTTCATAAACGCTGTAATGAGTGCTTTAAGCAATTAACTACACAAAATATTTTTAGTATATCTTGATTTAAGTAAAATATAAATTATCTAACAGTTTCTATTTTTTATTTAAGTTACATATCACTGAATTCAAGGCATTTAGTAATGTGTCAGACTGTGGGAGTTAAGTCACATGGGTAGTTCATAATATATGACCTATTTGTGTACTTTATTCTGCAAACAAATTTATTTGTTGCACTAGGTTTAAATCAGCAAGGCCATTTGAAATTCAAAAACTGAAAAAAAAAAAAAGTCCATCAAATTAGCTCACTAAACAAATCACTGAGAACAAAAAAATGGAAAAGAAATTCCTCTAATATAAAATCTGTTTTTCTCTCTGCATATTTTAAATTAATCAATATATTTCTTATCAGTTTCCCAATATTATAAACTCTGTAAAGTTGACTGGTACCATAATGGTAGATGAACTAAAATAATTGACAAGAATCAAATATTTCTTACTTTAATTGGTACACAGGGATATTTACACATATATATGCATAAGAACAAGCATGCTTATTTACATATGTACATGAAATAAGGTCACACAAATATCTATCACTTTAAAAAAGTTGATGGCATCACTGAACAACTAAATATAAGAGATTTATTTCTAATAATCTTCCTTGCAAAATATTTCATGCTGTTTAACAGGCAACATTCCAGAAATATGTATACCACCTAACTCATTTCTTAACTGCAAATGTGGTCACATGAATTCATTACAGAGCTATAATAAAAATATGCATAATACCAATTTACCCTTGCACAAAGGATACATTGATAAATCTCTATCATTGAAGCAAATTTCAAGCTCTTGTCATTAGCAGCTAATATATGCACATCAAGGTGAAATAATAATACTGCAGCTGGTTATAAATTATAATTTAGATTTCCATGGTTGATCTCTTTGCTCTTTATCTTATATTATTTAAATAAGGTTATTTTGACATATATTTGTAACAGTATTAGACATAAAGATGCACTTGATTAATCAACCCTAGTTTTTATAAAAGTACATCTATACATTAACAAAACCAGTAAATTTTTAACAAATATGTTATATCACAATATAAAAGACAAATTCTTCTTCCTCGTTTTCCATGCAACATTAAGGAAGCATACATAACATTGTTACCTAGCTGGAATAAAATATTTTTAAATCCCCAGTATGTGTTTCTGTTATGAGTATATGTGAGTGTGTGTGTTAGCTGAATATACATACCCAGTTCCATCAGCCCTTCTAATAGTAGCATATGTAGGCATTTGTTTTCCATTTAACTGGAAAAACCAAAATGCTAGCAATAAGGCAGAAAGTAAAAAGAACAATTTTTTGTTTAGGTTATCTTGTCCTTTATAGTACTGCACAAACATGAGTAGAAACAGAAAAATTCTAACTTTAGAAACTGTAGCATGTAAATGTTTCCACCAGGCAAATTGTCACGACAAACTGGATAGCATCAGTGAAAGTAGCTCCATACTTTCTTGGCTACAAAACTGGAAAGAGAAAACCTTGACGCAAGAGACCTCTTCAGATAAAAACCACAGTTTCTCAGCCAAAGGCGACTCCTCTCTCTTCTCCAAAGTGCCTAATCAGCTAATTTTTAAATGTTATGAGTCAACAACAAACGATAGGCTCTTCTCTACTCTTCACTCTCATTCTAGGTCAAATTATCCAAAATTCAACTTTTTTAATGCACAAATGATAAATGAACATCTAAAACTTTATTCAAAGTTTAATAAAGAAAAACAGTCTCCATCCAGATAGTTTATATGGACATTCAGAAAGGTAGTACAAATGATTATATAATCTAGAAAGAACAGAATTTTTCCAAAAGAATAGTGGAGTCAAGTATACCTTCCAAATTTCTATTTATGTCTTTACTAATACATTGGAAATAACTCCATTGACAAAGCTAACCTAATTTTCAGTTACGCCAAATAATACTATCTCAACCAGTTAAAATTTGAAAAGCACTGAGGCAGTAAATGGCAGTGACCCAAAATTCTATTATCACAGCTCAAGTTTCACTAACTTGTGAGTATTTACTTTGTCAACCCTAAATACAAACAATACAGCCACAATGTACATTAGAGAAAATGAAGAGTTCCCACAAAGTTTTTGCAATAGCTGCTTCTCTTTTTTTTTCATGTAAAAGATACATGAACAAGATAACCATATTAAACTAAGAAATGGTAAAAAGGGAATGTATAAATAATTCTACATATAGCATACTAATTACAAGTTTAAAGATAATAATATTTACTTGTCAAAAGTGTTCTTCAGCAGAGATTTATCATCCTTTTTTGAGATGTTATAACAAATCAATCCCTTAATAATCACACAATTATCTTTATAATTCATGGGGAAAAGCAATTTATTAAAATGGAGATATTCATTAACACATTTGGAAATTTTGGGTGATTCATTCTTCTATTCCAATATCTAATAATTAAAACAGGTTAGTTATACACTCTAGTTAGATATACACTCTAATAAGTACCACACCAAGGAAAAGCAATAAGTTTGGAAATTTTAAATGTCCAAATATTTCTTCCACAGATCTTATTTGTGCTTTATTATTGTCTTACCTCAATGATTTTGTCATGAATCTCCAAGCCATCTGCTCTATCAGCAGGTCCATTTTCCAAAATCTTTGAAACATAAATTCCTTCCATTGGTGTTTCTTCTTGATTATCCTTTAAAAAATAAAATCTTTAGCAGTAAGAAAGATGTAAACAAAATTTTAAGTTGGATAAAAAACAATTTAGTAAATGTAACATTGACAAGCCTCTCTAAACATGCAATTCTCTTTCTTAGCTGGAGAATTGGTACTGAATTTTAACTTACTTAACACCAAATAGTCATTAATCAAGATGGCAGCTTTAATGAATGAACATCTTTGACAAGATTATCTAGTTACCTCATGTTTTTCAGTACACATAAAAGCTATGGGGAAAGGGCATGAACAATGATAACAATGGGATTCTAAGTACTGTTTATAAAACGTCTCATGTAGAAAGAGGTATAGCAATTAAAAAGGGCTATAAGTTAAAGAAAACAAAAAGCATATCCAGCCTAACTATATAATTGGTTTGAAATGTGGTCATAGTTCTGAAAATATAACTTAGCCTCACGATGTGACAGATTTGGAAATATAGCTCTGACTGTATCTATTCACAGGGGAGACTAGGAGCTTACTCAAGTATAAAATCCCAAAAGATCAACTCCAAATTGTAGGAGAACCCATTCAAAGCTAATCTTTACACAGTTCCAGGTACAATGAGACTAATGATTAATTAAACCTCAAACACATAGCCAATATCATACATATAGGACATTTTAGCAAGTCACAGAAAACCAATTACCCTGCAAAACTTATTTAGGGAAAATGTCCAACATTCTATAATAATACACTGTATAATTTAAAATGTCATTTTGCTTTATAGCAAGTTAAACAAAATTATTTCTCCTTAATCAGCCTTCTTTAACATGAATTGTAAGAGGCTCTTAAAAGTGTCTAGTGTCATCTAAATGTCAAACACCCTACTAGCATTTATAAAAATATTCCTTAGGGGAAAAGAAAACAAAAATGATATGCTGAAAAGACTTTTATCTTTTCATAATAAATGGCAACTGTTCTAGAAACAGAATACAGCAGTCATTAGTTGCTAGGTTTTCGAAATGCTGAATACAAAGAGGAAATATGTCATTGCCATCCTGGCCTGAACACAGCATATGTCCAACAATGCTCAGACAGTTTCTGTGGCCAACGTCTGCAATGCAGGATGCAAAACTTTCATGGCAGCTGATTGGAAAATGAAAGAACATGATTTTTTTAAAATTTCACTACCTTTCCTAGTTAAGATGAAAATTAAGTTTATGTACTATTTGAAGGATATGAAAGAACATTGCAACTACAGTATTTGGTATAAGTTTATTAACTCATGCATTTTGAAAACAATTGGCATCAATGTAGAAAAAATTATTCATTCAATTTAATAAAAAATTTGATTTGGGGAGCCAAAAGTATATCAAATCAACTATCTTTTTTAGACATGGTATTACCTATGTAATTGTGAAAACAATTATCCCTCATTTCAACTTATTTTAACTCTTCATTCATTCATTCAAGATATTTTATAAACTGCCTGGTCTGTGTTAGCATCTGAAAACTGACCAATTTGACATAATAAATAAGAGGTACAAGCAAGCAATGTACCTGTCTAAGATTATCAAATAGAAATTGCCTATATGTGTTATTGTGAAATAGGTTTATTTAAGAAATTTGCCAACAGGGCTGTATGATGTAGGTAAAATGTGAAATGTACTCTTTTTTTTTTTTTAAGTAGCAAAGTTTGTTAGCCGTTGTTTTATTTTTCTCAAAAAAATTCTCGGTTTGTTCTGGAATATTTATACTGGAACATTTGCATTTTGATGACAAGCACTATTTTAAAGATTAAACCTTCTTTTTTTTTTGTTTGCTTGTTTTTTTTTACTTAAAATCCACAAATGAAAGCTAAGTCTTCTATTATTTTAAGCAAAGAGTGAGTTATGCATTAACAGGGTGGGTTACCTGATTTGGTCGACCTCCTATAATATTGAATCCCAAAGTGTCATTTTCTCTTTCTAACACAATAGTGAATGGCTTATGCTCTCCATCCTAGAAGAAAAGGGATAAAATAACTGACTAGTTAAAAAATATAAAAGAAAAAAAATGCTACAATAAAGGTGTTTTTTAACTGTAAATAAATTGACTTGAAAAAGAGAAAACCTTAAAATCTTAAAATTAAGGATGGCTGAATTTGGGAGGTTAATTTCTTCCTGAATTTACTTTGAAAGTATGTATTTGAAGGAACAACCATGCATGTGAGAAAAATAACTATTTTCAAAAATGACTAAATGGCTTTGCATGTTTATACATGCAGCTTTTATCCTAACTCAGCATCTGATTCTGACTCCACTGTAACTTAAACAGATTTCTGATTCGACCATGCAGGTATCCTTATTTTTTCCCTCCATTAGCCCATGGTAAGGTTCATCCCCCCAGATGAGTAAAATAAATTGTTAAAGAATCTAAGAAATATTTTATGTAATAATTTCACTTTGGAAAATCTTAAGGGATGTAAATAATAGTGAGCTATTTATAAATTTATTTCAACAGTAATATTCACATTGCTACTGAAATACAGGATTTTGTAGGTTACAGTAATCGTAATTTTAAATGGTATTTTTATTTGGTTTTGCAGAATTTTAAAAAGAGAGGATTTATGCTAACTAAAGCAGTATGTATTGCTTTCCTGATGGCCAAATAACAGTTAAACAAACAGGAATTATATCTACAAACATGCTTGTTAAAAAAGACCAATTTAAACATAAGATGAAATAGTGCAAGGCTATATGAATTTTAATCATGGTTATTCATATTATTAACTATTCTAGGAAATTACATATTTGGCAATAACTTCAGAATGATAAATTTCCATAAACATCATCACCACTGCTACCATCATCACCACCTTTTCCCAGGAACTTTTCCCAGGCAGTGTGCACAGCAGCCCCTGCTGGTAGTGGGAAAACATTACTGAGCAGCACGAAGCCTTTTGGTAAGCAGTCTGCAGATCATGGTCAGTTTTGCCTCACTTCTCAGAACCACAGCTTGACTTCTCGACTTGTTGCATGGACTTCTCTGTCATATAATCTAGCCTTGCTCCTTTCCACCAACCACTGCTTCCCCAAGACCTTGAACCCTGAACTGGTATTACAGACCATACTTCTGTGCTTCTCTCTGGTCCTCCCATTTTTGTAAATTTATGTGGATGTAAATATGAGAGAGAAAGAATCATAGAGAGCATCCAAACTTTTAATAAGTGTGTGCTTCCGTTTATCAGAGTAGAAACAGTTCAGCCTCTCACACTTCAATAATCCTTTTAAGGTTCAAGGACAGAAGCTTCTAAATTCGGTGCCTGAGTTGGAGGCTATGCAAAGCAGTTCCAAATGGGCATCACCCTGGGTTGCTCCTCCCCAGGAGGTTGGGGAATGAAAACAGCTCCTTGAACGGAGTGTAAGTTCTGCTAAATCCCTGCTCACCATGGCAGCGGCCAACAATGTCAAACACTGTGCAGAAGTCCTTCAGAAGAGAAGGAACATCTTTATAAACAAGCCTCTTGTCACGAGCCGCTGCAAAGAGGCTTGTTTATTCCGTCAGAAAGCCGGCAGTCCATGAACACAGTTCAGGGCCAGCAACCTCGACAAAGAAGGGAAACATCCCGGGAGGTCACACGGCTAGTCTGAGCGCAGATATATATGAGCTCTCAGATTAGGTTCCCCAAGTCTCACACTCACCCACTCACGTTCCACTAATAATGAAATCTGGAAGCACTTAAGAACTATTTAGGGAAGGTCGGGGTGATGAAAAGAACCCTGCAGGTCTAAGAAATCCTATCTCTTAATTTCTTAACTCCAAGTTATCCTGGTTTCCCGTATCCCTGAGTCCCTGTGCTGAGTACAAAGTGGCTGATATGGGTGGTTTGGTAGGGAAACTAAGTCATGCATAGCCAAAGGTGTGGGAATGACACGTCCCGGGATGCTAGCCAGCGGGAGAGGGAGGCAGGTTAGGAGAGGTCCTCGCTACCTGGCTTTCCTTCTCTAACTGGCTTCAGGCCGAGGCCGAAGGTACAAAAAATACGCAGAGAGGGTAGGCAGGAGAGTGAAAGATGGGAAGCAAGGGTCTGGGTGGGAAAAGGAGTTTTCCTAATTCTTCGTTCTCCGACGAAAAGTTGGAATTTAATCTGTTTAACTCTTTTCCAATCCCAATATAAGTGGAAAGGGGACAATCCTTGTAAACTGCAAAACTAATACACTCGAAAGATACTAATAGTATAGGATGATCAGGGCGGTGAATGTTTCTTCCTACCACATAAAGAAGGATGTCACTTTGCGAAGGAATTCTGAAGTGCCAGAAAGAACCGTTCCCCTTTCCACCCCGATCGACCATTCCCCGGGTGCCGACCCCTCAGTGCTTACCCGGCCGCGGCCGCCGCCCGGGTCCCTGGCGAAGTTGCGGACGTGAGCCATGTACTGGGTGAACTTCTTCTGGTACCTGCGGGCCGTGAGCAGCACCTCCCCCTGCAGCGCCCAGAGCTGCGCCAGCAGCGCCTTCTCGCGCCGCCTCCAGGCCAGGACTTGAGGCCCTGGCGCCCGCCCGCTGCCGCCACGGACTCCCGGCGTCCCGCCGCGGCGGACCCTGGGCGCTGAGCCGCAGCCCCCCCGCGCGGACGCGTCCCCGCCGCCCCGGCCGCACGGCCCGGAGACGCAGCCCCGGCGGCGGTGGCGGGCAGGGCCGAAGTCGCAGCGCTCGACGTGCGCCGCCAACTCGCGCAGCCCGACCGAGTGGCCGCAGCCGCGGGCGCGGTAGTCGCACTGGGCGCGCAGCTTCTGGACGAGGCTGCGCAGAGGCAGCACCCGGTACAGATCGCCCGGCGCCAGGGGCTGGCACTGCAGCGGGCACCGGCGCCTCCGCGCCGCCCAGGGCAGCAGGCAGCGGGCGCAGAAGACGTGCCCGCACGGCGTGCACAGGGGCTCCTCCAGCACCTGGCCGCACAGCCTGCACTGGAAATCCGGGTCCACCGCTTCGGCGAAGCGCTCCAGGGCAAAGCCCATGGTAGGGATGGGGGAAAAGGGGGAGCGAACGAGGAGTCCACTTTCTCCGAACCCCTTGTCCCCCCACGAACTACCACAGGGACAGTGCACCCGCTGCGATGGCTCATCGGAGGGGAGGAGAAGGGTGAGGGATTGTGATCTCAGAGTTTGTTAGGCTTGAAGTTTTCTGGCTCCGACTAGGTCCCCTGACTCAGCCGTATTGATACGAATAGACGCCACTTCCAGTGGCCTCCCTCCCCCCAACCCCGCACTCCCAACCTGCCCACTCCTTCGCTGCTCTGCAATTTATGTTCTTTCAAATTTTGTCTGCGGAGAGCTGAGGCCAGCTTACAGTGGTCCTTTGGAAAGCTGTGTGCCCGTTTGCCTGAACAGTGAGATTCAAGCAGTCCTTGGGCAGAGCTGGTAATGGGCACAGCGCGGGTGTTGAGAAACAACACAACTCCAGCAGAATGAAAGCTCCCTCCGGAGGAGCAGGATCTTTGTTCGGTTTTCCTCTGAATCATCATCGTCCCGCACTCAGTCGTTCTTCAATAAACGTGTTTGAAATCGATGCACTTCTGTTCTTTCAAATCAACTACAAAATCATCAGCTAAGTGTCTGCAACCGAAGGAAATCACTGTGAGGTATCTACAGAGCCCGGCTTCTCAAATCACGATCCAGAAATCGGGTGAGTGTAAGCGAGGCGGGATGATGACTGACAGCAAAGACCGGGAAAAGGCCAGGTGCTCGCCTTAGGACACCACCCTCTTAGGGAGAACTTGAACCGCCCTTCAAGATCTCCTACGGCGGGAGGACGCTAGGATTCTGTTACCTGGCAGTCTGGCTGCAGGTTCAATCGCCACACCATCCGTCTTCTACCTCCACAGCCATTTTACCTTTGGGAATGGGAATGTGATCATTTGGGCACCTGGAAATGAGAATTAAAGGAAATGATGATGAAAGAAAGAAGTGAAATAATAGCAATAAAATAATGAACCGCTTGCCTCTATTTGTCTTGAATATACAATTTAGGTCAAACTGCCCCTCCCTCCAGTTTGACTCTTCAAAGTGTGTAGCAGCCAGGCCTTACGGAAAACATGCAGTAAGGGAACCCTCAAAGCCCTCCTGCCCCAGCTTCCTTCACCATCTTCTGAACCTTAGGAATGCAAAGCAACCCTATGGCCGGGCTACACACCACTTATTGCCATTATCCTGATGCTACTTCCACATAACTTAGGATGAGCTTCCTAAATTAGTCATTGATGATTCCTCATTGTTCCCAGAAAATCAAGTACTTTGGTGTAGTGCCAAAATGTATCAGTTGAAACACATGAAAGACGCTCCAGACTTTGTTCTTTAAATCCTTGGCACTAACTGAAGAATTAGCAAACGCTAATAGTAGAGGCTAATAAGAATCTTCTGAGCCTTTTTTCTGTTTGAAAGAGGAGATTTCATTAGAGTAGTTCAATAGCAAGTGAGGATCCTGGGGTGGCTTGCCAAATATTTGATATGTTTTTAAACTTCTTTCAAAATAAAAAGCTATATTTCATATTTTATACATACAGATATATGATAAAGTAACATTTGTCACAGTGCTCTACATTTCACCCTCCCCTTTGGCCAACTAAATAAACAATAAATTCCTGAATAAATAAGAAATCATTTAACAAGAACAGCATGTACATATACTTGGGAATTGGGTAAATCAGGAAAAGCAGAACCTTATTGAATTTATTCAAATAGTTCGGGGCCAGAGGCATCTATTCCATCTTTTTAGGCTGTTGGAAAAAGCTACGACTTACAGCTATGGCTTTATAGATGGAGCTTGGCAATTATTGTTTCACAATAAAAGCAATGGCAGTGAGAACATTTTTTAAAAGAGAGCATGAAGAGATGGAATCTAAAAATATTCTAGTGAGATATTAGGAAAATTAGACTTGCAGTTACTTGAAAAGAAAAAAATAAAACAGTGGTGTGTGATGCCCTTGGTCCAGCCATGCAATTCTTGTAGCAAAAGTTAGGAATGTGAGCAGATTATGGTATGAGTTATTCCAGGATATATAACATTTTGATTGTTAAAGAGAAGATGGATGTCAAAGACCTTGTCCAAAAAGAATAACAAGTTCAAAAATGAGAACATGTGAAGTGAAGCCAAGTAATGAAGTAGGCCAAAAGGAACTAGGGAAAAATCTTTTAATTCTGAGAAAATGCAAGCCTGAGCGTGTCCAAAAGAGTTAAGTACCAGGAGAAAAATATTACAACAGTTGAACCCTAAGGGAATGGACACACTTAAAGTGAACCCCATGGACTCTTCCCATCTGAAAATCTGTGACATCAGTTGAGCCAAAGAGTCTGATTTCACTTCCCAGACTATAAAATATTATTCTATGTATAAGGAAAATAATAATATCTAGGAAAATCTTGGGTGAGCTGGAAACTTGAAGCCTAATTAGATTGAGGTAATTAGCTGATGTAAGCACTTGGAATAAGTTTTAAATATGCAAAATATTTCAGCAAAACAGATCCAGTAATATTTGAATGCTTTTGTCAAATGAGACAAATTAGCACCTTGCATCATTAGCTTGGGCATATCCCTATGTTTTCACTGATCATAATTTTCTTTTAAGAAGGCCTGGTTAGTGAAGTTTTCAGGCTGAATAGCAATATTGGAGGAAGAGCTGAAAGGTAAGATGCTGTCTTCCTTCTTGTCCAGCTGTCCTGCTCGTTGTGGCCAAGACCATGCCTGTCCCCTTTCTTATAAGCTTTCCTTCAGACTGAACTTGAGAATATGCACGGCCAACTGAGAGGCAAGAGAAAGACAGTACATAGACTTAGTTCGTCTCCAAGCCACGGACTCTGGCTTGACTCAAAATATCTTTAAGTAGTCAGTAATTGGTTTGGAATTTTCAGCTTGGGAACTAGTTTTTGCTTCAATTCACTGTCAGGAATCATATATTCATGAAAACAAATTAAAAAATTAACTTGCTATATTCTTTGGGCTAATTTCTAGAGCAGTAATGAAACTAAAGTATGCCTGTGTGTGTTTTGAGTGAGAAGCAGGGGTTCCAACCCAGTTCTGAGTCATCCCTACTGCCAAGGATGAATAGGGAATCAGAAAGTTACTTACTGCTAAAAGTCAAATGTTAAAAGACCAAATACTGAAATGCTATATTCCAAGACTCACAAATGATGAATGGAGACGTGAAAAATAAAGAAGAGATATTTTTTTCCACCCCATGCATAGATAGTACTTTAAACCAACTCATTTGTGATTTGTGTCATGTTGTCTCATGCATTTGATTGAGAATCATAAGATCAGGAAGCTTGGGGAAATTTTTTCAAAGAAAACTTTAAATAAATCATTTCTTTATTTCATATATGTTCATATAGCATAATTTGGTACTTTTAATACAAGAGTAATTTTTAAATCTCCTGTTATAAGAACTTGAAATCTCATTTATATTTTCTTTTCTCTGATTCCCTGGCCATTTATCATGAATTAATGTTATGGGCTATAATCAAATATATTTTCCCAAAGTGCCCTAGATTTAAGCTACAACTATATAATATTACTCTGATAGGTAAGACAGAAACAGCCAGCTGCTTCAGGTTAAAATAGCTCCTGTGGAATATATTTATCTGTATGATTGAAACTAACATTCACTTTTGTTCTTATCTTGACAGTTTTTGCATCATAATCTAGAATCAGAATTGCACCTAGTAGCATAAATAAATATGTTCAGAAAGCATAAGATAATAAGAGGGTCAACTTGAGACTATTTAAAAATTCCAAACTTGATAAAAACAATGAAAGATGCTTTAAAGTTGAGTTTTTGAAAGCCTATTAAAAACAAGGCAGGTATTTTTATAAGATAGGTTGATAACATACTATGCCAAATAAGAGACTCTTTGGGATTTGTGTTTTACTGTTTGGCAAATAGAGAATTGCTTACACCCAGAGAACAGAGAGCAGTATCACCCCTTACAATCCCTGTATTTACGAGTTATTTGCTATTATCTTGCTTTTTGACTGCCTTTGGCAAAATGAAGAGTTAGAAGGGGCATCATGACAGTGCAGAATGCTATTTTTTTAATGAATTTATTTATTTATTTACTTATTTATGTATTTATTTTTGGCTGTGTTGGGTCTTCATTGCTGCGCACGGGCCTTCTCTAGTTGCAGCAAGCAGGGGCTACTCTTGGTTGCGGTGCATGGGTTTCTCATTGCGGTGGCTTCTCTTGTTGCGGAGCATGGGCTCTAGGCATACGGGCTTCAGTAGTTGTGGCACGCAGACTCAGTAGTTGTGGCACATGGGCTTAGTTGCTCCACAGCATGTAGGATCTTCCCAGACCAGGGATTGAACCCATGTTTCCTGCATTGGCAGGCCAATTCTTAACCACTGCACCACCAGGGAAGTCGTAGAATGCTATTTTTAAGAGGAATAAAGTGATATGAACAAAACTGTTATGCACACCAAATGCAGTAAATGATTTACAGTAACTGTGCAGTCTCTGTGGAAATGAATTGTCAGACAAAGACATTAGGTCTCTAATCCATTTTGAGTTTATTTTTGGGAATGGTGTTAGGGAGTGTTCTAATTCCATTCTTTTACATGTAGCTGTCCAGTTTTCCCAGCACCACTTATTGAAGAGGGTGTCTTTTTCCATTGTATATCCTTGCCTCCTCTGTCATAGATTAGTTGAACATAGGTTTGTGGGTTTATCTCTGGGCTTTCTATCCTGTCCCATTGATCTATATTTCTGTCTTTGTGCCATCACCATATTGTCTTGATTGCTGTAGCTTTGTAGTATAGTCTGAAGTCAAGGAGTCTGATTCCTCCAGCTCCGTTTTTTTCCCTCAAGATTGCTTTGGCTATTTGGGGTCTTCTGTGTCTCCATACAAATTTTAAGACTTTTTGTTCCAGTTCTGTGAAAACTGCCATTGGAAATTTGATAGGGATTACATTGAATCAGTAGATTGCTTTGGGTAGCATAATCATTTTCACAATATTGATTCGTCCAATCCAAGAACATGGTATACCTCTCCATCTGTTTGTGTCACCATTGATTTCTTTCACCAGTGTTTTATAGTTTTCTGAGTACAGATCTTTTACCTCCTCAGGTAGGTTTACTCGTAGGTATTTTATTCTTTTTTGTTGCAATGGTGAATGGGTGTTTTTCCTTAATTTCTCTTTCTGATCTTTCGTTATTAGTGTATAATAATAACAAAAGTGTATAAAACTTTCTGGAGAGTTTTTATCATAAATGGGTGTTGAATTTTGTCAAAAGATTTTTTTTCTGCATCTATTGAGATGATCATATGTTTTTCATTTTTCAATTTGCTAATATGATGTATCACATTGATTGATTTGCGTATACTGAAGCATCTTTGCATCCCTGGGATAAATCTCACTTGATCATGGTGCATGATCCTTTTAATGCAGTGTTAGATTCTGTTTGCTAGTCTTCTGTTGAATATTTTTGCATCTATATTCACCAGTAATATTGGTCTGTAATTTTCTTTTTTTGTAGTATCTTTGTCTGGTTTTGGTATCCGGGTGATGGTGGCTTCATAGAATGAGTTTGGGATTGGTCCTTCCTCTGCAATTTTTTGGAAGACTTTGAGAAGGATGGGTGTTAATTGTTCTCTAAATGTTTGCTAGAATTCATCTATGAAACCATCTGGTCCTTGTCTTTTGTTTATTGGAAGATTTTTAACCACACTTTCAATTTCATTACTTGTGATTGGTCTGTTCATATTTTCTATTTATTCCTGGTTCAGTCTTGGTATGTTATACCTTTCTGAGAATTTGTTCATTTCTTCCAGGCTGTCCATTTTATTGACCTATAGTTGCTTGCAGTAGTCTCTTAGGATGCCTTGTATTTCTGCGTTGTCTGTTGTAACTTCTCCTTTTTCATTTCTAATTTTATTGATTTGAGTCTTCTCCCTCTTTTTTTTTGATGAGTCTGGCTAAAGGTTTATCAATTTTGTTTATCTTCTCAAAGAACCAGCTTTTAGTTTTATTGATCTTTGCTATTGTTTTCTTTGTTTCTATTACTTTTTTTCTTTTTGCCCGTTTATATTTATTTATTTATTTTTAACATCTTTATTGGAGTATAATTGCTTTACAATGGTGTGTTAGTTTCTGCTTTATAACAAAGTGAATCAGTTACACATATGCATATATTCCCATATCTCATCCCTCTTGCATCTCCCTCCCACCCACCCCCTGTATCTCACCCCTCTAGGTGGTCACAAACCACCGAGCTGATCTCCCTGTGCTATGTGGCTGCTTCCCAGTAGATATTTATTTTATGTTTGGTAGTGTATATATGTCCATGACACTCTCTCATTTTGTCACAGCTTACTCTTACCCCTCCCCATATCCTCAAGTCCGTTTTCTAGTAGGTCGGTGTCTTTATTCCAATCTTGCCCCTATGTTCTTCATGACCTTTTTTTTTTTTTTTTAGATTCCATATTTATGTGTTAGCATACCGTATTTGTTTTTCTCTTTCTGAGTTAGCATACCGTAATTGTTTTTCTCACTCTGTATGACAGACTCTAGGTCCATCCACCTCACTACAAATAACTCAATTTCATTTTTTTAATGGCTGAGTAATATTCTATTGTAAATATGTGCCACATCTTCTTTATCCATTCATCTGTTGATGGACACGTAGGTTGCTTCCATGTCCTGGCTATTATAAATAGAGCTGCAATGAACATTGTGGTACATGACTCTTTTTGAATTATGGTTTTCTCAGAGTATATGCCCAGTAGTGGGATTGCTGTGTTGTATATAGTTCTAATTTTAATTTTTTAAGGAGCTTCCATACAGTTCTCCATAGTGGCTGTATCAATTTACATTCCCACCAGCAGTGCAAGAGTGTTCCCTTTGCTCCAAACCCTCGCCAGCATTTATTGTTTCTAGATTTTTTGATGATGGCCATTCAGACTGGTGTGAGATGACATCTCACTGTAGTTTTGATTTGCATTTACCTAATGATTAATGATGTTGAGCATTCTTTCATGTGTTTGTTGGCAATCTGTATATCTTCTTTGGAAAAATGTCCATTTAGGTCTTCTGCCCATTTTTGGATTGGGTTGTTTGTTTTTTTTGATATTGAGCTGCATGAGCTGCTTATAAATTTTGGAGATTAATCCTTTGTCAGTTGCTTCATTTGCAAATATTGTCTCCAATTCTGAGGGCTGTCTTTTGGTCTTGTTTATGGTTTCCTTTGTTGTGCAAAAGCTTTTAAGTTTCATAAGGTCCCATTTGTTTAGTTTTGTTTTTATTTCCATTTCTCTAGGATGTGGATCAAAAAGGATCTTGCTATGATTTATGTCATAGAGTGTTCTGCCTATGTTTTCCTCTAAGAGTTTGATAGTGTCTGACCTTATATGTAGGTCGTTAATGCATTTTGAGTTTATTTTTGTGTATGGTGTTAGGGAGTGTTCTAATTTCATACTTTTACATGTAGCTGTCCAGTTTTCCCAGCACCACTTACTGAAGAGGCTGTCCTTTCTCCACTGTATATGCTTGCCTCCTTTATCAAAGATAAGGTGACCATATGTGCGTGGGTTTATCTCTGGACTTTCTATCCTGTTCCATTGATCTATATTTCTGTTTTTGTGCCAGTACCATACTGTCTTGATTACTGTAGATTTGTAGTATAGTCTGAAGTAAGGGAGACTGATTCTTACAGCTCCATTTTTCGATCTCAAGATTGCTTTGGCTATTTGGGGTCTTTTGTGTTTCCACACAAATTGTGAAATTTTTTGTTCTAGTTCTGTGAAAAATGCCAGTGGTAGTTTGATAGGGATTGCATTGAATCTGTTGATTGCTTTGGGTAGTAGAGTCATTTTCACAATGTTGATTCGTCCAATTCAAGAACATACTATATCTGTCCATCTATTTGTATCATCTTTAATTTCTTTCAACAGTGCCTTATAATTTTCTGCATACAGGTCTTCTGTCTCCTTAGGTAGGTTTATTCCTAGATATTTTATTCTTTTTGTTGCACTGGTAAATGGGAGTGTTTTCTTAATTTCACTTTCAGATTTTTCATCATTAGTATATAGGAATGCAAGAGACTTCTGTGCATTAATTTTGTATCCTGCTACTTTACCAAATTCATTGATTAGCTCTAGCAGTTTTCTGGTAGCATCTTTAGGATTCTCTATGTATAGTATCATGTCTTCTGCAAAAAGTGACAGTTTTACTTCTTCTTTTCTGATTTGGATTTCTTTTATATCTTTTTCTTCTCTGATTGCTGTGGTGAAAACTTCCAAAACTATGTTGAATAAGCGTGGTGAGAGTGGACAACCTTGTCTTGTTCCTGATCTTAGTGGAAATGGTTTCAGTTTTTCACCATTGAGGACGATGTTGGCTGTGGGTTTGTCATATATGACCTTTATTATGTTGAGGAAAGTTCCCTCTATGCCTACTTTCTGTAGGGTTTTTATCATAAATGGGTGTTGAATTTTCTCAAAAGATTTCTCTGCATCTATTGAGATGATCATATGGTTTTTCTCCTTCAAGTTGTTAATATGGTTTATCACATTGATAGATTTGCGTATATTGAAGAATCCTTGCATTCCTGGAATAAACCCCACTTGATCATGGTGTATGATCCTTTTAATGCACTGTTGGATTCTTTTTGCTAGTATTTTGTTGAGGATTTTTGCATCTGTGTTCATCAGTGATATTGGCCGGTAGTTTTATTTCTTTGTGACATCTTTGTCTGGTTTTTGTATCAGGGTGATGGTGGTCTCTTAGAATGAGTTTGGGAGTGTTCCACCCTCTGCTATATTTTGGAAGAGTTTGAGAAGGATAGGTGTTAGCTCTTCACTAAATGTTTGGTAGAATTTGCCTGTGAAGCCATCTGGTGCTGGGCTTTTATTTGTTGGAAGATTTTTAATCACAGTTTCAATTTCAGTGCTTGTGATTGGTCTGTTCATATTTTCTATTTCTTCCGGTTCAGTCTTGGCATGTTATGTATTTCTCAGAAAATTTCCATTTCTTCCAGGTTGTCCATTTTATTGGCATAAAGGTGCTTGTAGTAATCTCTCATGATCTTTTGTATTTCTGCAGTGTCCGTTGTTACTTCTCCTTTATCATTTCTACTTCGATTTATTTGAGTCTTCTCCCTTTTTTTCTTGATGAGTCTGGCTAATGGTTTATCAATTTTGTTTATCTTCTCAAAGAACCAGCTTTTAGTTTTATTGATATTTGCTATCATTTCTTTATTTCTTTTTCATTTATCTCTGATCTGATCTTTATGATTTCTTTCCTTCTGCTAACTTTGGGGTTTTTTTGTTGTTGTTGTTCTTCTTTCTCTAATTGCTTTAGGTGCAAGGTTAGGTTGTTTATTCAAGATGTTTCCTGTTTCTTAAGTTTGGATTGTATTCCTATAAACTTCCCTTTTAGAACTGCTTTTGCTGTATCCCATAGGTTTTGGGTCATAGTGCCTCTATTGTCATTTGTTTCTATACCTAGAATTTTGATTTCCTCTTTGATTTCTTCAGTGATCACTAGGTTATTATGTAGTGTATTCTTTAGCCTCCATGTGTTTGTGTATTTTACAGATCTTTTCCTGTAATTGATATCTAGTCTCATGGTGTTGTGGTCGAAAAAGGTACTTGATATGATTTCAATTTTCTTAAATTTACCAAGGCTTGATTTGTGACCCACAATATGATCTATCTTGGATAATGTTCCATGAGCACTTGAGGAAAATGTGCATTCTGTTGTTTTTGGATGGAATGTCCTATAAATATCAATTAAGTCCATCTTGTTTAATGTATCATTTAAAGCTTGTGTTTCCTTATTTATTTTCATTTTAGATGGCCTGTCTATTGGTGAAAGTATTACTGTTGATTTCTCCTTTTATGGCTGTTAGTATTTGCCTTATGTATTGAGGTGCTCCTATGTTGGGTGCATAAATATTTACAATTGGGCTTCCCTGGTGGTGCAGTCATTGAGAGTCCGCCTGCCAATGCAGGGGACATGGGTCCGTGCCCCGGTCCGGGAAGATACAACATGCTGTGGAGTGCCTGGGCCCGTAAGCCTGCACGTCCGGAGCCTGTGCTCCACAATGGGAGAGGCCACAACAGTGAGAGGCCCGCATACCTCAAAAACAACAATAACAACAACAAAAAAAAACAATATTTACAATTGTTATATCTTCTTCTTGGATTGATCCCTTGATCATTATGTAGTGTCCTTCTTTGTCTCTTGTAATAGTCTTTATTTTAAAGTCTATTTTGTCTGATATGAGAATTGCTACTCCAGCTTTCTTCTGATTTCCATTTGCATGGAATATCTTTTTCCAACCCCTCACTTTTAGTCTGTATATGTCCCTAGGTTTGAAGTGAGTCTCTTGTAGACAGCATATATATGCGTCTTCTTTTTGTATCCATTCAAGCAGTTTGTGTATTTTGGGGGGAGCATTTAATCCATTTACATTTAAGGTAATTATCGATATGTATGTTCCTAGTCCCATTTTCTTAATTGTTTTGGGTTCGTTATTGTAGGTCTTTTCCTTCTCTTGTGTTTCTTGCCTAGAGAAGGTCCTTTAGCATTTGTTGTAATGCTGGTTTTGTGGTGCTGAACTCTCTCAGCTTTTGCTTGTCTGTAAATGTTTTAATTTCTCCATCAAATCTGAATGAGATACTTGCTGGGTAGAGTAACCTTGGTTGTAGCTTTTTCTCCTTCATCACTTTAAATATGTCCTGCCACTCCCTTCTGGCTTGTAGAATTCCTGCTGAAAGGTCAACTGTTAACCTTATGGGGATTCCCTTTTGTGTTATTTTTTCCTTGCTGCTTTTAATATGTTTTCTTCGTATTTAATTTTTGATAGTTTGTTTAATATGTGTCTTGGTGTGTTTCTCCTTGGAGATATCCTGTGTGGGACTATCTGTGCTTCCTGGACTTGATTAACTATTTCCTTTCCCATATTAAGGAAGTTTTCAACTATAATCTCTTCAAATATTTTCTCAGTCACTTTCTTTTTCTCTTTGTCTTCTGGGACCCCTATAATTCAAATGTTGGTGCGTTTAATGTTGTCCCAGAGGTCTCTGAGACTGTCCTCAGTTCTTTTCATTCTTTTTTCTTTATTCTGCTCTGCAGTAGTTATTTCCACTATTTTATATTCCAGGTCACTTATCCGTTCTTCTTCCTCAGTTATTCTGCTATTGATCCCTTCTAGAGTATTTTTAATTTCATTTACTGTGTTGTTCATCATTGCTTGTTTCCTCTTTAGTTCTTCTAGGTCCTTGTTAAATGTTTCTTGCATTTTCTCTATTCTATTTCCAAGATTTTGGATCATCTTTACTATCATTATCCTGAATTCTTTTTCAGGTAGACTGCCTATTTCCTCTTCATTTGTTAGTTGTGATGGGTTTTTATCTTGCTCCTTCATCTGCTGTGTGTTTTTCTGTCTTCTCATTTTGCTTATCTTACTGTGTTTGGGGGTCTCCTCTTTGCAGGCTGCAGGTTCGTAGTTCCTGTTGCTTTTGGTGTCTGTGCCCAGTGGCTAAGGTTGGTTCACTGGGTTGTGTAGGTTTCCTGGTGGAGTGGACTAGTGCCTGTGTTCTGGTGGATGAGGCTGGATCTTGTCTTTCTGGTGGGCAGGTCCACATCTGGTGGTGTGTTTTGGGGTGTCTGTAGCCTTATTATGGTTTTAGGCAGACTCTCTGCTAATGGATGGGGCTGTGTTCCTGTCTTGCTAGTTGTTTGGCATAGGGTGTCAAGCAGTGTAGCTTGCTGGTCGTTGAGTGAAGTTGGGTCTTGGGGTTGAGATGGAGATCTCTGGAAGATTTTCGCCATTTGATATTATGTGGAACTGGGAGGTCTCTTGTAGACCAGTGTCCTGAAGTTGGCTCTCCCACCTCAGTGGTACAGCCCTAACTCCTGGCTGGAGCAACAAGAGCCTTTCATCCATCTGGCTCAGAATAAAAGGTAGAAGAAATAGTAAGAAAGAGGGTAAAATAAAATACAATAAAGTAAGATAAAATATAATAAAGTTATTAAAATAAAAAATAATTATTAAAAAAAATTTAAAAAAGAAAATGAAAAACCGGATGGACAGATCCCTAGGACAAATGGTGAAAGCAAAGATATACAGACAAAATCTCACACAGAAACATCACATACACACTCACAAAAAGGGGAAAAGGGGAAAAAATAATCTATCTTGCTCCCAAAGTCCACTTCCTCAATTTGGGATGATTTACTGTCTCCTCAGGTATTCCACAGATGCAGGGTACATCAAGTTGATTGTTGAGCTTTAATCCGCTGCTTCTGAGGCTGCTGGGAGAAATTTCCCTTTCTCTTCTTTGTTCACACAGCTCCTGGGGTTCAGCTTTGGATTTGGCCCCGCCTCTGTGTGTAGGTCACCTGAGCGAATCTGTTCTTCGCTCAGACAGGACGGGGTTAAAGGAGCAGCTGATTTGGCAGCTCTGACTCACTCAGGACAGTGGGGAGGGAGGGGTATGTAGTGCGGGGCGAGCCTGCAGTGTTAGAGGCCGGCTTGACGTTGCACCAACCTGAGGTGTGCCATGTGTTCTCCCGGGGAAGTTGTTCCTGGATCCCGGGACCCTGGCAGTGGCGGGCTGCACAGGCTCCTGGGAGGGGGGTGTGGATAGTGACCTGTGCTTTCACACAGGCTTCTTGACACAGGCTTCTTGGTGGCGGCAGCAGCAGCCTTAGCGTCTCATGCCCGTCTGTGGGGTCCTTGCTGATAGCTGTGGCTCGCGCCTGTCTCTGGAGTTCCTTTAAGTGGTGCTCTTAATCCCCTCTCCTCGCGCACCGGGAAACAAAGAGGGGAGAAAAAGCCTCTTGCCTCTTCGTCAGGTCCAGACCTTTTCCCGGATTCCCTCCCGGCTAGCCGTGGCGCACTAGCCCCCTTCAGTCTGTGTTCATGCCACCACCCCCAGTCCTCTCCCTGGGATCTAAGCTCCAAAGCCCGAGCCTCAGCTCCCAGGCCCCCGCCCGCCCCGGTGGGTGAGCAGACAAACCTCTCCGGCTGATGAGTACTGGTCAGCACCAGTCGTCTGTGCAGCAATCTCTCTGCTTTGCTCTCCGCACCCCTGTGGCTGCGCTCTCCTCTGTGGCTCCAAAGCTTACCCCCTCCGCCACCCGCAGTCTCCGCCCATGAAGGGGCTTCCTAATTTTTGGAAAACTTTCCTCTTTCACAGCTCCCTCCCACTGATGCAAGTCCCGTCCCTATTGTTTGTTTCTGTTATTTCTTTTTTCTTTTGCCCTACCCAGGTACGTGGGGATTTTCTTGCCTTTTGGGAGGTCTGAGGTCTTCTGCCAGCATTCAGTGGGTGTTCTGTAGCAGTTGTTCCACATGTAGATGTATTTCTGATGTATCTGTGGGGAGGAAAGTGATCTCCGCGTCTTACTCTTCTGCCATCTTCTCCAAGTCTCCTCGTTTCTATTTCATTTATTTCTGCTCTGATCTTTATGATTTCTTTCCTTCTACTAACTTTGGGTTTTGTTTTTTCTTCTTTCTCTAGTTCCTTTAGGTGTAGGGTTAGATTGCTTATTTGAGATTTTTCTTGTTTCTTGAGGTAGGATTGTATTGCTGTAAACTTCCCTCTTAGAACTGCTTTTGCTACTTCCCATATGTTTTGGATTGTTGTGCTTTCTTTGTCATTTGTCTCTAGGTATTTTTTTATTTCTTCTTTGATTTCTTCAGTGATCTCTTGGTTATTTAGTAGCGTATTGTTTAGCTTCCATATGTACGTGTTTTTTATATGTTTTTACCTGTCATTTATTTCTAACCTCATAGTGTTGTGGTCGGAAAAGTTGCTTGATATGATTTCAATTTTCTTAAAGTTACCGAGGCTTCATATGTGACCCAAGATGTGATCTCTCCTGGAGAATGTTCCATGTGCTCATAAGAAGAAAGTATAATCTGCTGTTTTGGGATAGAATGTCCTATAAATATCAATTAAATCTATCTGGTCTATTTTGTCATTTAAAGCTTGTGTTTCCTTATTAATATTCTGTCTGGATGGTCTGTCCATTGGTGTAAGTGGGGTGTTAAAAGTTCCCTACTATTACTGTGTTACTGTCGAATTCCTCTTTTATAGCTGTTAGCATTTGCCGTATGTATTGAGGTGCTCCTATGCTGGGTGCATATTTATTTATAACTGTTATGTCTTCTTCTTGTATTGATCCCTTAATTATTATGTAGTGTCCTTCCTTGGCTCTTGTAACATTTTTATTTTAAAGTCTATTTTATCTGATATGAGTACTGCTACTCCAACTTTCTTTTGATTTCCATTTGCATGGGATATCTTTTTCCATCCTTTCACTTTCAGTCTGTACGTGTCCCTAGTTCTGAAGTGGATCTCTTGTAGACAGCATATGTATAGGTTTGTTTTTGTACCCATTCAGCATGCCTGTGTAGGTATCTTTTGGTTGGGGCATTTAAATCATTCACATTTAAGGTAATTATTGATATGTATGTTCCTATTACCATTTTCTTAATTGTTTTGGGTTTGTTTTTGTAGGTGCTTTTCTTTTCTTATGCTTCCCACTTAGAGAAGTTATTTTAGCATTTGCTGTAGAGCTGGTTTGGTGGTGCTGAATCCACTTAGCTTTTGCTTGCCTGAGAAGCTTTTGATTTCTCCATCAAATCTGAATGAGATCCTTTCCAGGTAGAGTAATCTTTGTTATAGGTTCTTCCCTTTCGTCACTTTAAATATATCATGCCACTACCTTCTGGTTTGTAGAGTTTCTGATGAGAAAGCAACTGTTAACCTTATGGGAATTCCCTTGTATGTTATTTGTAGCTTTTCCTTTGTGGCTTTTAATAATTTTTCTTTGTTTTTAATTTTTGTCAATTTGATTACTATGTGTCTCAGTGTGTTTCTCCTTGGGTGTATCCTGCCTGGGACTCTGTGCATTTCCTGGACTTGGGTGGCTATTTCCTTTCCCATGTTAGGGAAGTTTTAGACTATAATCTCTTTAAATATTTTCTTGGGTCCTTTCTCTCTCTCTTCTTCTGGGACCCTATAATGTGAATGTTGGTACGTTTAATGTTGCACTAGAGGTCTCTTAGGCTGTCTTCGTTTCTTTTCATTCTTTTTCCTTTATTCTGTTCCACAGCAGTGAATTCCATCGTTCTGTCTTCCAGGTCACTTATCCGTTCTTCTGCCTCAGTTATTCTGCTATTGATTCCCTCTAGTGTATTTTTCATTTCAGTTATTGTATTGTTCATCTCTGTTTGTTCTTTAATTCTCCTAGGTGTTTGTTCTTTAATTCTTCTAGGTCTTTGTTAAACATTTCTTGCATCTTCTCCATCTTTGCCTCCATTCTTTTTCCGAGGTCCTGGATCATCTTGCCTATCATTATTCTGAATTATTTTTCTGGAAGTTTGCCTATCTCTACTTCATTTAGTTGTTTTCCTGGGGTTTTATCTTGTTCCTTCATCTGGTACATAGTCCTCTGCCTTTTCATTTTGTCTATCTTTCTGTGAACGTGGTTTTCATTCTACAGGCTGCAAGTTTGTAGTTCTTCTTGCTTCTTCTATCTGCCCTCTGGTGGATAAGGCTGTCTAAGAGGCTTTTGCAAGCTTCCTGATGGGAGGGACCAGTGGTGGTAGAGCTGAGTGTTGCTCTGGCAGACAGAGCTCAGTAAAACTTCAATCTGCTTGTCTGCTGATGGGTGGGTCTGAGTTCCCTCCCTGTTGGTTGTTTGGCCTGAGGTGACCCAACACCAGAGCCCACACTCTCCTTGGTGGGGCTAATGGTGGACTCTGGGAAGGCTCACACCAAAGAATACTTCCCAGAACTTCTGCTGCCAGTGTCCTTGTCTCTGTGGTGAGCCACAGCCACCCCCCGCCTTGGCAGGAGACCGTCCAACACTAGCAGGTAGGTCTGGTTCAATCTCTTCTAGGGTCACTGCTCCTTCCCCCGAGTCCTAGTGTGCACACTACTTTGTGTGTGCCCTCCAAGGGTGGAATCACTGTTTCTGTCAAAGTACCACAGTACTCCCAGTCCTGTTGAAGTACCACAATCAAATCCCACTAGCCTTCAAAGTATGATTCTCTAGGAATTCCTCCTCCTGTTACAGACCCCCCAGTTTGGGAAGCCTGATGTGGGGCTCAGAACCTTTACTCCAGTGTGTGGACTTCTGTGGTATAAGTGTTCTCCAGTTTGTGAGTCACCCATCTAACGGTTATGGGATTTGATTTTATTGTGATTGCCCCCTCCTGCCATCTCACTGAAGCTTCTCCTTTGTCTTTGGTTGTGGGGTATCTTTCTTGGTGAGTTCCAATGTCCTCCTGTCGATGATTGTTTAACCTAGACATGTCTTTAAAGTCATCAACATTAAGTATAATATTTTTATTGGGCCTAGGTTTAGCATAAGCTAAATAAAATCTTATTGTATCTGTTGCAAATTTGTCAGCAAGGAAAGTAACTTGATGTGAAGAAAATTTTAAGGAAAGAAAATGCAAATGAGATAAGAGCTTTAAGTGAACTTTTAAAAATAATTATATTTTAGGAATGTCTACTTAAAATTAATCTCTCCAGATATTCGACAACTTGAAAGTTAGAACTGTGCTAAGGTAAATTATGTGATGGAAGGTTTATGGAAAGTGGATCCCAAGAAAAGAGTTTTGTGCATGGTCAGGATTGACTAAGTTTAAAATAAGTTTAATCAAGTGAATTTTAAAAGTAAGCCAATACAAAACTTGAATTTGGCTTTTCTCTCTGTTAAGAAGACAAGTTTTCTTAAGATGTTGATCTGCCTTTGATAACAGATTTTAAGTTTCTTTACTTTTTAAGTGATCTATTCTGTATTTGCCTTTGAAATCTTTTATTGTTACTTTGGCTAAGTGAATAACTGTTGTTTCACAGTGATCTGTTATCCTATCTGACTGAGTTTTGATATTTTGATTTTTTTTTTGATATTTTGATTTTTTTTTTTTTGTACAAATCTTCCCAAATCAAATTTTAATGAAGTTCCTTTGACCTCTAGCTAACGTTGGGATGATTCAAAGGTCCCCTGAAACACCCCAAAGAGAGATATTAACTAATTAGGTTGACTTGATATATTGAATTACATGGGAAATGTTGTCAAATAAGTAATAAATCTTCTTAGGTTATATAGTATGGCAAATGATATAGGTATTCGAGGGATTATATGGAGTTCCTAAAATTTGATATGTCCTGGCAAAATGTTATCAGTCATAATTCTAGTTATTATCTGAAAATATTGTATGTCACAGCAGTAACCAAGTTACTTTGTCAATTGTATTGTAATCATATTTAAATGTGCCTTCTTAAGTCTTTTGTCATTATAGACAAGTTATGGTTTCACTATGATGCTTTTTCAAAAATGCTTCCTCTTCAAGAAGATTTATAGAAAGGACTTTTGGCTAAATATAAGTTTCTGACTTTCAGACCATAATGTTGAATGGGGTAAGAAATTGAAAAATTCTAATGGGAAACCTGATGGCTTCATAAAGCTATTAACAAAAAGAATTAGTTACATAGGACTGAGTGAAAAGGTGAATATGGTTATAATTTTTATGGTTTCTATCTGAAAAATGACTGGTTTAAATCTGGATTTTCCAGGTGTAAGGAAAACTTTCCCCTTAAACTAATTATGACTTACAGTAATTTGGTAAATTATACCTTTGTAAGCAGAATTGAAACATTTATCTTTTTCTCTCTTCCTGGTTGATCCTGCCAGTAGCATATGCATGCCTGGAAGATTAAGCCATGCATGTCTAAGTATGCATGGCCAGTATAGTAAAACTGCAGATGGCTCATTACATCAGTTATGGTAGCTTTGGTCACTCGTTATTGCAACTGGATTATAACTAGTTATACTCATCATTGTTTTAATTTGTTCTTTGTTTCCAAGCTGTTTGTGTCTCCCTGCTGCACTATGTCTTTGTCAATATTACTAGATACATTACTTATATCCTGTCTATTCTATAAGATTGTTGTCTCTTACAATACCTGATGTGTAACCAGGCCTCCAACAAAACTTCTCTGGCTAAACATCTTGAGAAAATAGATCACTTTTATAACATAAAATAATTGTAATAGTCTGATTCTAGATATGGGAAGAAGCAACAAGAGAAAATATCTCCTGGACTATAATTAGATAGAGGATACAGAGAATTTTTAATTGTCAAGAGGGCCTAATCCAAAAACTAACACCTGGAGTGGCATATCAAGAATTTTCAACTGATCTGGGATAAGTCTCCTAGAACCATGGGACAAAATTTGATCATGAAATGTCTTCCCAAATATTGGTCAAATTTCTGACCAAGAGGAGAGGATCTGAGAAATGAAATATTTCCTGCATATCAGTCATCAGAGATTATAGCATTCCAACATGAGGAAAGCCCTGAGGAAACTCAAGAAGGAGAAGAATATCTGCCATCTAGCAGCCATCAGACGGCAGCCACTCCCTATGGTGAGCCCTGGGGAAACTCAGGATATGAGAATACAGGATACAGGTCCCAGATAGCTGAAGTGCATATCAAGGGAATGATTTCAGTGAGCCCAGACTCTTGCAACCTTCCATACATAGAAAAGCACTAAACTCCTTAACTTGAGATGCTGTCTCCTGGGCTTGAAGCCCTCAAAATTCCTGCCAAATAAATCATAACTCTCATCTTTTAGGTTGTGATTTTTTTTTAAGTCTACAGGTGTAAAGGAGACACTTTCCAGAGAGGAACAAAAGAAACAACGTTTGGAACGCTGGCACAGATGGTGGACACTCGCAGAAAGATCCATCTGACAAAGCAATTAGAACAGTTGTCACCCCTTTTTCCACAAGATTGTGGAATGGACATTGACAGTGGGGAATTTTAACAGGGAAGAGCTAAATCTGACTACATGTTGGATCTGTTTCTTTTATTTTAACCTTTGCTTCCTGTTGCTTTTATTCATTAAAAGGATACTGTCTATGCACAATGACTTGCCTCAGGGAACACTGCCCCTCTGCCTGAATATTAAACCAAAGTGCTTTTGTTCAGGGAAACATCCTGATCCTGTCCACGTGTGGATGGCTGCAAGAAAGAAGAAATTAACACATCCCCTCCCAGAGGCTGGCCATTCCAGGGGATATTTGAAAATCTTATGGCCTTTTTACTTTACTTCCTCATCTCCTCCCCCTCTCTGTTGTATAAAAAAAACTGGGATCCAGACCCCAATAAGATGGTTTTTTGGAGACACTAGTCTGCCATCTTCTTGGTCTGCCGGCTTTCCGAATAAAGTCATATTCCTTGCCTCAACACCTCATCTTCCAATTCACTGGCCTGTCATGCAGTGAGCAAAGTGAGCTCGGACTCAGTAACAAAAGCATTTCTAAGAGGGAAGTTTATATCAGTACAGTCTTACCTCAGGAAACAAGAAAAATCACAAATGAACAAACTGACCTTACACCTAAAGCAACTAGAGAAAGAAGAACAAAGAAAACCCAAAGTTAGTAGAAGGAAAGAGATCATAAATATCAGAGCAGAAATAAATAGAAATAGAGACAGAAATGAAGCAAACAATAGAAAAGATCAATGAAACTAAAACTGGTTCTTTGAAAAGGTAAAGAAAATGGATAAACCCTTAGCCAGACTCATCAGGAAAATAAGGGAGAGGGCTCAAATCAATAAAATTAGAAATGAAAGAGAAGTTACAATATACACCACAGAAATACAAAGGATCTTAAGAGACTACTAGAAGTAACTATAGGCCAATAAAAAAAAAATGGACAACCTGGAAGAAAAGGACAAATTCTTAGCAAAGTACAATCTCCCAAGTCTGAACCAGGAAGAAATAGAAAATATGAACAGATCAATCACAAGTACTGGAATTGAAACTATGATTTAAAAACTCCCAACAAACAAAAGTCCCGGACCAGATGGCTTCACAGGTGAATTCTATCAAACATTTACAGAAGAGTTCACACCTATCCTTCTGAAATTATTCCAAAAAATTGCAGAGGAAAGAACACTCCCTAACTCATTTTATGAGGCTGCCATCACCCTGATAGCAAAACCAGACAATGATACCACAAAAAAGAAAATTACAGGCCAAAATCACTAATGAAAATAGACTCAAAATCTTCAACAAAATAGCAATCTGAATCCAGCAACACATTAAAAGGATCATACACCATGATCAAGTAGGATTTATCCCAGGATGCAAGCATTTTTCAATATCCACAAATCAATCAGTGTGATACACCACATCAACAGATTGAAGAATAAAAACCATATGATCATCTCAAAAGATGTAGAAAAGGCTTTTGACAAAATTCAGCACCATTCATGAAAAAATTCTCCAGAAAGTGAGCATAGAGGGAAAATATCTCAACATAACAAAGACTATATATGACAAACCTAGAAATAAACATACCTAAGGAAACAAAAGACCTGTACTCTGAGAACTATGAGACACTGATGAAAGAAATTGAAGACAACTTAAACAGATGGAAAGGTTTACCATGTTTTTGGATTGGAAGAATCAATATTGTCAAAAGTAGCAACAGGAAAGGCAAATATATAGTAAGGATTGATGATCACTTAAGTAACACAATATGTAGATTAAAAAACAACACCATATTATAAAAGTGACTATAACTACAATAAAGAGTAAAAGGGTAAGCTTAAAGATGTAAAATAGTACATCAAAAACCCAAAATGTTGGGGAGGGAAATATAAAATGTAAATCTTTAGAATGTGTATAAGCTTAAATAATTATCAGTTTAAAACAAGTAGATATAATTATCAGTCAGCATACATGAACCCCATGGTAACCACAAATCAAAAACCTAATATGGATTCGTAAAAACCAAAAAGAAAGAAACTCAAGCATACCACAAAAGCAAATCATCAAGCTACAACAGGAAAAACAAAAAGAAGAAATGCACAAAGAAGAACTAAAAAAAACAACTGGAAAACAAGGAAGAATGGCAATAAGTACATACCTATCAAAAATTACTTTAAATATTGATGGACTAAATGCTCTGATCAAAAGACACAGGTGGCTAATTGGATAAAAAAAAAAAAAACAAGACTCTTCAATATGCTGCCTACAAGACACTCACTTCAAGGCAAAAGACACAAACTGAAAGTGAAGAAATGGAATAAGATATTTTGTGCAAATGGAAATGATGAGAAAGCTGGGGTAGCAATACTCATATCAGACAATATAGACTTTAAATAAAGGCTATAACAAAAGACAAAGAGTAACATTGTATACTGATAAAGGAATCAATACAAGAAGAGGTTATTACACTTGTTAACACATATGCACCCAGTACAGGAGCACTTAAATATATAAAGTAAATACTAAAAAATGTAAATAGAGAAATTGACAATAATACTATATTAGTAGAAGACAAACTTATGGTTACTAAAAGGGAGGTGGGAGGGACAAATCAGGGCTGTGGGATTAACAGATACAAACCACTATACATAAAATAGATAAGCCAAAAGGATTTCTTATATAACAGGGAATTATACCCAATATCTTCTAAAAACCTATAATGGAATATAATCTGTAAAATGCTGAATCACCATCCTACATACTTGAAACTTAACCAATATTGTAAATCAACTATACTTCAATTTAAGCAAAAAAGAATTTGTGAAGAGAATCATAGTAAGTGCTACTGCTTGACCTAGGCACAAGATGTGTTCCTAAAAATCAGGGTAATCCAGCATGTCTTCTTAAAAGCAAAATAGAAAAAAGTTAAAAACCAAAAACTGTGTTTGAGAGAGAAACGTCAATTTTACCTTATTTTATAATATTTATTTTTCTCTTCTGTTTAGACAGGAGTCACATTAGACATAAGAAATGAGGAAGTGATAAAAGTTAAAGGAATCAATACATTTAATATCTGATTCAAAATGAATTAATTAAAACTGGTCTCATTACATTATTCTCAATAGTATTTTATAGATTAGTAACAATGATTCTTCTAATTTCTATAAGATTTGAGTTTTTACAAAGCACATTTACATCCAATATGTCATTGATCTTCTCTAACCTCAACTGTACAAGGAAGGACAGTTATTATTATCACTGTTATACAGATGAGAAAACTGAGTGCCAGACCTTTAAATGCATTGTCCAAAGTCACGCTGGAATTTGAACCGTGGTCATCTAATTTTAGAATTTGATTGATGCTTTTTTTCCATATTTAAACTATTTAGCTTTCCCCCTCCTTAGTTTTAAAAAGGTTGGCACCAAGAACCATTGCCTTTTTGCTTCTTAAATATCTTCTCAAAGTTGAGGTTGTGCACAAAATAGCTATATTTTTAAACTTTATAATACCTATTGACCTTATTTTTTCACAAAGCCTATTTTTATATAAATGGCAATTAGACTATTAAAACACTTTTCCCCCACCCTAATATTAAAAATAAAAACCAACAAAAAAACCCACTTAGTCAAGTATGTTTGACCAGAAACCTCTTGGTCTCTCTTTAGTATCAGTGCTATGTAAAAAAGTTAAGTCAACTCAGTGAGATGGAACATTTCAGCCAGAACAATAAACTGGACCATTGGGTTTAATTCAGAAACAAGTCACCTGCAATCCTCCTACCAACGATTATTAGACTCTGTGTATAAACACAGCTTCAGTTAGGAAGTAAAGAAGGGGCATAGCTTTCTATTTAATAAAATACCTGTGTTCTAGCCTGTGAGAATCTTGACCTCTAAAAAGTCTTTTGTTTCATAAAATATGCATTTTCATTATTTAACCTATTCTATAAAAGCCTGCATGACAGTGGAGATTTTTATCTAACTTTGTTCGCTGTTGTAACTCTGATGTCTAAAACAATGTCTGGCACATGGTAGATATTCTACATATATTTGTTGAATGAATGAAGAAAATTCATAAGCATAGATTTAGTAAAGAAATTGGTTTCCCATCTACTTTTCTGTTTTTTTTTTTTTTTTTTTTTTTTTTTGCGGTACGCAGGCCTCTCACCATTGTGGCCTCTCCCATTGTGGGGATGCCCAGGCTCAGCAGCCATGGCTCACGGGCCCAGCCGCTCCGTGGAATGTGGGATCCTCCCAGACCGGGGCACGAACCTATGTCCCCTGCATCGGCAGGCAGACTCTCAACCACTGTGCCACCAGGGAAGCCCTCCCATCTACTTTTAAATAACATGGATATGTAGGCAGGATTTGGGTCATCGATAGCGGTTTTAAAATCTATTCCTTGTCTGTTCTTCACCCTATCCTCAACTCTGATGCCTCCACTTATTTGGCATAATCCCTGCAAGCTCAGTGATGTAGTCAGGTGAGGTTGGAATCCTACCTTTTCCATAGTCTTTCATCTTTTCACTAACCTCTGATAATGTGTTTTTCTACCACCTATTCTAACTGCCTTCCATTAATCTGATAAACACTAACATTGACTTCTTGTCAGCTAAGCACTTACTGCATTACTTCCTGTAAACAGTTGGACCCCCAACAGGCATATTTCTCTAGAACAGCTGCTAATAAAGTTAGCAGCAGTCTTGTGAAAATTGCAAGGAAATTATCTAAATATTAAATTAATATACATGATCTAAAATGAAAAATAACATGCAATAAAATATCAATCACAACAAATACCTATTGTTAAACTTCAAGTTAACATCCTTTGCTAGATATTACTAATTCTACTTTATTTAATTAAATCGAACAAATTCCAAAAGAAAGTTAACTCTGTGTTTCTGAAAAATTCTGTTCTCATTTGCATACAAACTTAGGCTGCTGTCTGGTGAACTTTGGCATCTAAATTTCCATAGGTCTTGTTCTACTGGTATGCAATTTCCAAAATTAATGTTCTTTAGTTTTTTTCAATGTCTGAATGAATTATGGAACTTATCAAAGAGAAAAATTGGTTAAATAGTCATTAAAATATGCATTTTATGCCTTTATGGATAAACATACTTTAAATTATTTAGTATTCAGAAAATAATCCACCAGAATGGTTTTAATTGTGTGGCCTTTTTTGTCCATTGACACATAATATCTCTCAAATTTAATTGTTCTATATATATTATAGCTGGCAGTGTTCAGCTTGAGCTTAAAGCCTAATGTAATAACCCTGTCTGAAGCAGATTTACAACAGAGAACATATTGGAGGGAAACCTCACTACCTCTTTTTTCTCAAACAGATTATTTTGATGTGCGCATTGGTCAATAGCACACTCTTTCTGTGTTGGCATTAAATTGCACTCAAATTTCTATAACTGATAATAATAAAAACAAAATATCATTACTAACTATTTGAGGATATATTCCTTTGCTTTATGTCCCAACTCCAGCACTAAACTTTTTATCTCTCCCCAAGACCTATAGGTTTTGTATCATTTTTCAAATATCTGAATGCACTCATTCCCTTTACTTTTTAAAATGAGTCAGTAATTCCTACATTTTAGTAGAATAATTTATTTTTAAACAGATACTCCCTACTCCATTTCTAAAATGCCGTTTTAAAATTATGTTTTTAATCAACCTCACAAACATCCCTGAATAAATCATATCTCAGCAACTTCAAAATTCTGCATGCCACCTTTCCTTCCCTTTCAATTCCCTGAATTGAACAAAATCGCAAGTATTTTAACATTTAAAATAAAAGATATTAATCTATGAGGATGTGAACCTAAACTTATCTGATTCATAGTGAAATGCAGTTTTAATTTTGCTCCCTACAGAATTATTTATAGGCAAACATTTCTTGAATTACATCCAAATTAGTTTAGTTTTTCAGAGTCCAAAATAGCTTTTAATAAGATAGTTTTACACTCATGAAGATAATCTACCACATGCACTTCGAGGATAATGTTGAATATACTTCCTGTGTTCTTCCAATTTCAAACCTATTAATGTTAAAAGAGCACGTGTCACTAAAATCGCTCAGTCTAATGTGGAGGTCATAGCACAGCTGAAAATCTGGTTTTCTAGATAAGTTTTGGAAAATTATGGCCTTAGGTCAAATTTGACCTGCCACCAATTTTGTAACTACAGTTTTATTGGAATAAAGTTCCACTCATTTGTGTTTGTATTGTCTGTGCTTTCACACTACAATGGCAGCAGAGACTGTCTGGCTCCCAAGGCCTAATATTTACCACCTATAGGATCTTTACATGCTCTAGAACATCATATAATTGCATCAAGATTGCCATATACCTCATTATCCTTATCAGAAGATTATTTCTATTTTCAAATTCGTATATAACCCATTGATACTTTACAAATCGATTGTATTATTTTTGTCAGCTACGTAGCTCTAAAAAGTAAACAGTGCACATTAAAAAATTGTAAAAATGTTTTAAAGAAGGAAGCAACAGTGTTTCTTAAAAAAAGAAAATCAACCCAGGGTCCATGATATATCACACAGCAGAAGGTAGAATTTTAAATGTTTCTCAGACGTAGAATAGTAGAATGAAGAAAATTGCAGAGGAATATGTGTTTGCGTCTAATGGAAGGAATTATACAATGAGAAATCTAGCCTTGTAAGCAGAGGTTTTTATTTCTTTACTAAATAATTTAAAAATGTATTTTCAGAGTAAGATTAAATACAAATAATTTTAAATTTAATCACAACAAAGAACTAAGTGAAATATTTTAATAAATTTATGATCTAACATTATTTACATGTTGTAACTAATTTAATTTTGTATGTTAAAAAGTGGATAATTTATAGAGGAGATGAATAATAATTAGTTGAAATAGGGAAAAGGATTTGTAGTTAAATATTGGTGCTAAAGCAGTAAAATTCAATATCTCAAGTTATTTTGAATAAGGATCTTGCTTATTCTATTTGAAATAATTAACCTAACTCGTTATACTCCAGAAGAACAATTTGAACCTACCACAAATAAATTAATAAAAAGATAAATAAATAAGACTTTATTAATCTCCATAGGAACTGCTACTTTAAGGGTCATCTATGACTCCCATGTTGGTAAATTCAAAGGTTAATTCTAATTCCTCCTATTTGTTGACTTATCATCAGCATTTGACACTGTAGGTCACTTCCTCTTTTTTTTTCCCTTGTTGTCTTGGTTCCCTCCAGGATCATGCACTCACCAAACTGTCTTTCTGTCATGCTAGTCACAGCTTCCCAATCTCCTCTTTTGGTTCCTTCTCTTCTCCCTGACTTCATTGGTTGAGTACCCCAGGGCTCAGTCTCATACCTTTAAATAGCATCTACCTTCCAAAGACTACCGGATCTGTATCTCCAGGCTAAGCCTCTTCCTCAATCTTCAGCATCTCCAATTGGGTATCTAATGAACATTTCAAACTCATATCAGAGTTCCTTATTTTCTCACCTGAATCTGCTCTACTCCCAACATTCAGTATCATCCTTCCAGTTGCTCAGGCTGAAAAACATGTAGCTATCCTTGATTTCTCTCTCTCATACTCCATTTTAACTTCTTCAGAAATACTGGGTATAACATCAAAATACACTCATAATCAGCTGTTTCTCAACATTGCCATAGTTATCAGTCTGATATGAGCCCTATCACCTCTCATCTGGATTGTTGTATGTTTTCTCTGTAAGTTATATATACTTATTCCACATAAGGGCTGTTCAGTTAATCATTTTTTGTCCAATCATGCTTGAAAAAACTGTTTAGACAATAATTCCATATATACTTTTTTCTTTTCACTCAAACACACACTAAATATGTTATAATATGTTATTTTCATCATTTAACATGAAACAGAGTTTCTAGTCAGTGCCTGTATTTGGAACAAATTTGGATTGAATGTCATAATTGGATGAAACTAAAATGTTTTTCTTTGCAAATGTATACCAATAAGCAAGATAAAAAGATAGCATCCTCTAAACCCTTCAGTTTATTTGACTGCATGCTATTTTCATGTGTTTCAAAGGGCCTGTTTACTCTATGGTTATCATCAAACACTTGTGACTCTAATATTGAAGACCTGCTCAGGAGGTGATCACCTGATTTCCACAGTCTTCCAGAGAATGACTTCTTTGTACCCTTCCACTAATTTCACCAACCTTAATCCACTAATGTTCTTTTCTTTTTCAAATACAACAAACCTCTATTATCTTTCTTTTTATGTACAAAATATATTTATTTTCAATATTTTATGAGACAAATTTGTTTTCAGTTAACTGATACATAATTCTATCTATGAAAGCTGTTTGGGGTATTTTGGGTGGAATGAAATATCTAATAATTTTTCCCACTAGAATTAGTGAAAACGTTTTTTCATTTACTAATTTTTCACCTAGCAGAAGAGCTTTCGGGAACAAATTAAAATTATTAAGAAAGAAATAGGTGTACTTGTATAAAGGGCTCATTTAGAAATAAATGCAGAAAAAGTCTCCACATCATTCTTAAATGTTACTGTTTGGGTGTGGTTTTTCACTGCCACTCTCAAATAACTCTTAGAACTATTATTATTTAGAATTTAAACACAGATGTAATTCAGAAAAATGCAGTTTTTTGCTTTCCAAATTACATGGAATGCCTTGGTTTCCATTGCACTTTATACTCGTTGCTCTTTAGAGTCTGCACTTATATTCTGTGCATTCATGTGTGCCTGAATATACCTCACCATGTGTTGGATGTATATCTAGATTACCAATAAAAATACATATGAGTCTATAGGCATGGCAGGCAGGGGCTACTGATAGGGATGGGTCTTAGAATGGTTGGTCGATATTTACTGATTGGCTACAGTGCATGAAGAAGTGAAGGCTAGTGGGAATAATGCCTAACTTTATCTTTAAAATGTGTTAACTTGTATGTAGAAAGCATTAAATCAGTTAGAGCAGCGTGTTAGATTTTGTAAATCTGATTTTAAGCCATTAATTCCTTATTTTCTTTTCATTTAGTTTAGAAATCTGAAAAATAATGACTCCTTAGATAAAAACTGTTGGTGTTGGGCTTCCCTGGTGGCACAGGCGTTGAGGGTCCGCCTGCTGATGCAGGGGACACGAGTTCGTGCCCCCGTCCGGGAAGATCCCATGTGCCGCAGAGCGGCTGGGCCTGTGAGCCATGGCTGCTGAGCCTGCATGTCCAGAGCCTGTGCTCCGCAACGGGAGAGGCCACAACAGTGAGAGGCCTGCGTACTGCAAAAAAAAAAAAAAAGCAAAAAACAAAAATAAACTGTTGGTGTTTACAACTTACCCAAAGTAGAGTTTTAGTTTCCATCCATATATATATATATATGGAGCTTAGAATGAATTGTTTTGTTTTTATTTTTTTAGTTTTGTTTTTACTTTTTTTAGAAATCCATCTTGAATTTATATTTCCCCACACCAACTGATAGTCTTGGTAAATATAAAAAAGAGGCTGGATTGGTGGAAAACTCTCTAAAATTCTTCTTTTTAAGGGAAAATAGGAACTAAGATCATACTACTAGTGCAGATGATTTTGACTGTCTAATTCCAAACTAGATGATTCTTTTTATTGGTTGTGTGTTAATTTTAAGGTACTTAACACACTGAAAATTAATTTTTCCCTCTGAGACTTTTTAAGTTAACTCCATGCCAATGTAATATTAGTCAATCAACATTACAGAATATGGCCTTGTACTAGTTCAAGATCATAAAAATTATTATTTAATGCATTCCCTAGAATATAAATATCAATTTTTATTCCAGAATTGTATAGCAGGAAGATTGTGTCTGTGTTAGTGGTAGAGCAATCGTTGGAAACTGGACTTGGGAGTGAGAAAGATTGAAGATTAAAAGCCAGACTGGCACCTAAAGAGCTATGCTTTATTTTGGTCTAAGTTATTCAGGGCTTATTATTTTCTCATTTATAAATTTATGAGAAATGCCTACCACATTGGTTGGCACATAGTAGACATTAAATAAATACCTATCGCCTTTTTTGGAATGTGGAGTAAAAGCATTGAGATCTGAGTTTGCTTCATTAAAATGTATTTCAGAAAAGGGGAAAAAATAAGCTAAGTTAACAACTCTTTGGTTTGGCATTGTGAATGCTTGTGGAACCTCGGTATGGAGACTTGGATTACTTGACTTATCCAAAAATCTAGGTAAGAAATGAAGCATCAAAGTGCTGGATTAAAAGTGGGCAATAAAAATAAACTAATACTTAATTGTAGACAGAAATCCTACCAAGATGACCATGCGTGCATGGCTGCATGTACTTAACAACATAGATTTTAAGAGATTTTTACAAAAGCTTAAAAACTATTTTTTAATTTATTGTTCTTACTGCAGATTACTTGTGGCAATGAGCAACTATCATTTCCTCTCCCCTTCTCCCAGCTCATATGGGAAAACAAATTACTTGCTATATAAATAGAGGTTATCAGCGTAATGCTAATTGATGGTATAGCTGCCAAATACCAAGTCTGACAAAGAATATGACTAATGTTACTCAATAATATTTCATCAATCACAAGTCAGAAAATTACCAACAATCAGTATTTTCTTTGGATCAGTTATGCAACTTAATAGTGGCAGTTAGCATAATTAAAGGCCAGTAACCAGATAAAAAGTCTTAGTTAGTAATTTTTTTACTAAGAAAGGATATGTATTAAATGATGTTAGAGTTGACTCCAAAGTATGGGTTAAAAATCTCACCAATATGATTAAAAAGCTTTCAGTGAGTATTTAATGAGTTCCTACACAGGGCCCATAAAAGACACTGGAGGAGATATAATGGTAGAGGATATAATCTCTGTTCCCCATGAATTTACAATATGATTGGGTAAAGAAAATGAACAAAAAGCAAAAGCTCAATGGCTGAAAATGAAGTGTTATAGGCGATCTAAGGATAAGCAGAACTTTGTGAGCTGGAATTATCGGAAAATAACATTGCATGGAAGGTTAACTTCAAGAGGATGTGTGAATGGAAGGCATTTCAGTGGTCCATTTTGTCCCTACAAGCTGACTTTCTAAATGAGCACATAAAAACTTAGGTAAACAAGCATATAAAAATGCAGCTGTGTATCCCACCAACTGTTTAGGACACAAAAGTTCAATGCAATGAAAAAGTATATAAGTAGTCATGCATTTTGTAGCCATTAGCACTTAAATGGCAATTGAAATTATGAACACAATTATGAACATAATTGATAATTGTGAAATTATCAACACAAACTTGATTAACAGGACACAGAGGCAGGAACAAAGAACCCAGGATGGAGTTCTGTGTAAAATATAACAATAAATTTTGAGAGATGCAGAAAAATCATTCACCTTAGGTGCCAAAAGTAGTAAGTAGTTAACACTATCAAGGCATCTTAAGCAAGATAGGAAGTAACATTGGAACAGCAAACAGTAAGTCATTGGTATCATTTTAGAAAAGGAAACAAAGATCAGAATGAGTGGATTTGTTGAAATAAAAAGTATCATCAATCTTTGGAAAAGTTGGATAGTGGAATAAAAAGAGAGTTTGCATATTATATAGAACATTCTGGAAGCATTCAGATAGCACTCCTATTCTTTCTAAAACAAAGATGACCATTGCAGATATCACTGCTTTGGTGACTATTTTGGTATATCATAATAGAGATAAACATTTTCAAAAAATAAAAAACGTTTTTTCTCCCATTACAAAGTAGAGTGCTAAACGTGAACACAGTAAACTGGCCCTTCAGCATTATATAGGATAACAATGCAGATTCTGATGGTGTTTTTTTCATACTATGAAGTAGTGTGATGGAAGTCTAATCCAATTTGTGAGAACAGAACAACCCATTAATGTTAAAAAGAGCTTAGGGGGCTTCCCTGGTGGCGCAGTGGTTGAGAGTCCACCTGCCGATGCAGGGGACACGGGTTCGTGCCCCGGTCCGGGAAGATCCCACATGCCGCGGAGCGGCAGGGCCCGTGAGCCATGGTCGCTGAGCCTGCGCGTCTGGAGCCTGTGCTCCGCAACGGGAGAGGCCACAACAGTGAGAGGCCACATACCGCAAAAAAAAAAAAAGCTTAGGATATCATGGGTTTGTCTTGCTGTAATATCTACGTAAGCAGCAAACTTTATCCATTCCACCTTGTTAACCTCTATTCAACTTGTTCCTTTATGTTCGTCGTGAACTCAAATATGCAAACTTGAAATGTTCGGAAAGAAACAGAAAAAAAAAATACAAGATATTTAAAGGAAAACTAAACTTTAATTTCAGTAAAATACATAAAGCTATATAATGGTCAAGACTAAATATTAGAGTTGGAGTCAGTGTACCTTATTCCTTTTGCTAGTTATAATGTCGTCATGAACATATCTCTGGAGACAGAGTGCCTGCATTTGCCACTTAATAGTTGTGTGTGTCCTCAAGCTAATTAATTGCATAACTATTTGTGCCTCAGTTTCCTCATCTTTAAACTATTAAAAGCACCTACCTCTTAGGGCTGTCGTGAGGACTAACTCAAGTTTTTAAATCAGTTATTGGCACAAATTGAAAGTTGAAAGTGTTTACCATTCTACTTATTTGTTTCTTTTTATTGAGTCCAAGTTTCCCAAATGATTTTATGAGGTTGTGATGCTATTTCTGAGAGGTGTTAGTATACAATTGTGTTAAATTTATTTTGGACTGCTATATGATTTTTTCATATATCTTTATCTTTCAGTGTTTGTATTATGGGGCCATGTTCTCTCATCCACAACTTGGAGTATATGCACTACATCATTATGTAATAAAAGGCCAGTAGTGTTTTGTCCTCAGTTTTCATACCTTGCTCTTGGAAGATTATTGTGTCTCAAAATATAGTCCACTAGCCACCTGCTGCCCATATACGGTGCTTATTAGCTGTGTGCCTTCCTGGGTGCTCCCACAGAACTACCTAATCATAATTTATTGGAGTTGGAACAGGAAAATATATTGTTTGTATAAGCTAGTATATTTTATGTAAGTTGAACAAATTCAACTAAAATTTGAGAACCACTGACATAGATTATTTGGTATACTCTCTCACACTTACTCTCAGTTCTTTTGCTTATGTTCTCTTTCATATATTCTTAAATTATTTTTTTTCATTTTCTCTCTTTGGCATCAAGCTTACAGATAGAAAGAAAGCAGTGTTTTAGTTAACCAAAAAATAATTCTATATGCTACCTGAGATTTTAATCATAAAATTAGTTGTGTATTTTAAATTGTCAGCTGCGTTGACTAGGTGTCTGAGTTAAACAGTATAATATGCCCAAAAGAACATAAGGAAAATAGCAACTAATCTGGTATAAAATATAGTATGAAGCAGTGCAAAGCCACTAGCATTCTTACATATGTTAAGTTCCTATTATGCTATCAAGTGCTGTGCTAAGTATGTTACATACATTATACTATTTAATTCTCATGACATTCTTAAGAAGAGAGAATTAATATTTAGAGGTGAGGAGACTGAGGTTTAGAGATTTGAAGCAACCTTCCTAGAATCACCCAAAAAGAGAAGAAGCTGGAATGCCAAACAGGCTGTATGATTTCAAATAATAATCTCAAGTGCTATGATATTTTTTGCATGGAAAGTATAGACACTTAAAATGGATTGACCATCCAGTCAAGCACCACACAATGAATATATATGTTTACTTCTTTTCTTTTTCTTCTTCTTTTTTCTTTTGCGGTACACGGGCCTCTCACTGTTGTGGCCTTTCCCATTGAGGAGCGCAGGTTCAGCAGCCATGGCTCATGGGCCCAGCCGCTCTGCGGCATGTGGGATCTTCCCGGACTGGGGCACGAACCCGTGTCCCCTGCATTGGCAGGCAGACTCTCAACCCCTGCGCCACCAGGGAAGCCCAACCTCTTTTATTTTCTCATAAAAGACTTCACTAAAATTAAGATGAAGTAATAAAAATGTATAAACACACAATACAGAGAGAAAGGTACAGTGAAACGGTGATATAAAGATGTGAGCACATTTTTAAAATTTAAGAGGCTGGAATTGTTTCCAGGGAGAAGAAAGTTGAGTACAAATGTCAATGAAAAGCAAATTGATTAACACCACAGAACCCTGGAAAAGCTCTAGAATTGGAGGTACCAGGAAGCAGGGTGAGTTGAGGGATAAAAATGGGAAAAGTTGAAATTTGTTATGAGGATGCTAACAAACCGAGTGATGCTAGAAAGTGCTTCTCATACCTTTAATATATCTTGCTAAAGATATAAAATACAAATGTATATGGCCCTCCGAGTGGCTGGCAAACATCTACATGAGTTTGGTGAAACAATCAATATCTTTACTTGTATTTAATAATCATAAGGAAAACAAAGTGTTTGGGAAATATTAAATTTGTATAAAGATTTCATGGAAAATATCTTAATTTTTAATAATGAGGTTGTCACTCTGAATGACTATTTTTGTATCAGTTTTTTTAATTAAAATGACTTCATGAAATTTTTGATTAAAAATGTAAATTGTTAGGAAAAACACCAAATTATAATTTATCATCCAAACCAGGACACATTTAAGTGTACAAGGGGGTGCTATTTAATTACACTGGGGCAACAGGTGTAAACAAGGCTGTTGACCCTAATGGGAAACATGATTACCTCACGATGACCGAACCCAGGCTCCAACTTACCATTTAAAGACTTAGGAAATCAATATTTCATGGAACATGTGAAATTCACTTGCAGTACTTAATTGGGAAGCTCAGCTCTTGTACTGAAACAAGGAAATTGTGTAAAAGTAAACAAATAATTGTGAGGCTTCAAGAAGAATACAGACAAGCATACACACCACTAAACCTGCTTTCCCCCTCACTCTCCAAACATTGAAATACTCAGTCGCTCTCTGAGAAACTATCAACTGATAAGGTTTACCCCCATGCACACAGAACTTTCAATTAGCATTTTAGTGCCCCACACTTAAATACTTTGAAAAGATAGACAAGGATTTTCAGAAAGGGGATATGCAGAAACAAGCAAGAGCCTTGTTATGAGAGCAGAAATAAGAAAGAACCACCTTGAAGTTAGATAATGAGATAAAGAAAACATTGGGATCAGCCTATGAGAGAAGCCCTGAGAGATGTCAGGGAAGCAGCTGTGTTGCAGGTCAAGAGGGCAGCAGTGTGTTTGGAACTCCAGAAGGAATACAGTCTTCCCTTGCAATCCTCAGAAAATTGGTTCCAGAACCTCTCTCATATACCAAAATCCACAGATGTTCAAGTACTTTATATAAAATGGCATAGTATTTGGATATAATACATTCTCCCCTATACCTCAATTCATCTCTAGATTACTTATAATACCTAATACAATGCAAATGCTATGTAAATAGTTGTAAATATAATGTAAATGCTATGTAAATAGTTGCTTGTGTGCAGCAAATTCAAGTTTTGTTTTTTGAAAATTTCTGGAATTTTTTTCAAATATTTTTGATCTGTAGTAATAAGGGAATAACAAAGACAATTATTAACTCCATAAGAAAAGGTGCAGTTGCACAAGAAGAAAATATATATCTCTTGGCTCTACAATGAATAACATTAACAAAATCATCATAAGGTGTATCCTGAATATTGAGTTGACCAAAATAGCTTGGAAAGTGAGAGGAGAAAAAATTGGTGAAAAGGATTATAAAAATACTGAATTCATATATTCCATGTTAGAAGTTCAGTAGATAATATCTTAAATGGTGTCTGTACAAATATCTTATTTATATTTTAGAGAAACCACAAAAAATAGCTAAAGAATTTAAAGGGGTTGCATTTAAGATGTGGAATTTGATGATAGTGTGACAAGGAGTTCTTGTTATCAGCTTTAAGCTTTCTAGCAGTGTTTTCTTTTTTAAATTAAGAACTCATGTCATTTTGATACAAACAAAAGTAATACAAATATATATGGAAGCCATTAGATGGTTATGAACAGGGACTGTTGTGATCTGGTTTACATTTTCAATATCAATAATATATTAAGTGGAAAAAAGCAGACTTATAAATGCATATGTATGGAAAGATCTCTGGAAGGATATATAAATATTTGTACTTAACAGTAGTTAACTTTGGGTGGTTGAATTTTGAGCGATTTAAAAAATAATTAATTGTATTTAAATTTTTTCTTTAACTAACTTGTATTAGGTGTCTAATACCTGGAAGAAAATGCCTAAAGTCAAAGATTCCCAGACAAGAGCTGACAAAATGAGTTTAAGCTTCAGGACCTCTTGCTTGCCCCGGGCAGGCATTTTGTATTCATAATATTGTTTACTTTTGCTTAAATAGCAACTACTGCCACATATTGTAGAAGCTTTAGGCCCATAAAACCTAAATCTGACCTTAGATGTAGGTTCAGATTCTAGCCCTATCGCTTACTAGTACATAGGTAACTCACTTTCTTATTTTCATGCTACAAAGTGTTTGAATTTGGCACTGACAGGGAGAAAGAACAAGAGTGGGGAGAGATAGAAGGCAAAAGATGTTGTTACAAATGCAACAAGCTTTAGTCAACAGTGGTAAGTTTTTCCAATATTAAAAATGCCCAAAGTTTAAAATGCTGGTATGAAACAGAATTAGAATAACATTTATCAGTATCATTTGACAGTATCACTTATGTCTTTTATTAGACAAATATGGAATGTCTATAAAATAAATTATCCATAGGGAGTAAAATTCATATTTCATATACAATTGGCAATGGTAGTCCCACTGTTATTTTTTTACAAAAAAACCTAAAAATCTAATAAACTATTTTTATACAGAGTTGCTATATTGATCCTTTTACGTAGTAAAAAATTATAATGCAAATTAGGACATACAATAATCTTACAATATTATACAGTGCAATGAAAATAAAAACATGACACAAAATTTGTCCTTTATAAAATGTATATTTTGCATTTATTAAAGCAAATGTAGCACATTAGTGTCTACTACACGATTAACATCAGTTAATTTCCATGCTTTTATTGTCCAATTGATAGAGTTGCAATTGTAATGTTGCTACAAAATATTTGTGCTACACCAAAAAAAAAAAAAAAAAAAAGAAGCAGAAGTTGTGGGCAATAGGGATGTAAAGAAAAGATAGATAAGGTGCTGGTTTGGGCAGAGTACGTTGCGGTATGTCATAAAATATTTGTGTATTTTTCAAGCCAAAAACATTTTCTACATGCCAACTAAATATTGTCACTTGCCATCTGCCTCTACAAGGATTAGGTCACTAGCCATAGCAGTTGCTGACCTTCAACGCACCCTGATAGGAGTTCAGGGTGGAGGTCAGAAATGAGGCAGTCTGTGCTCTGGGAAAAACTGGCAGAATAGGCCTTCAGTTAGTTAGATATTTTCAGGAGTCTTTATGAGTCCACTTTCTTATATCTCCTCATATCTAAAAAGGCACTGAAATCATTAACCTCGAGACATCTGCTCCTCGTGACTAGCAGCAACCTTCTGCCAATATGTGTGCTTGATTGCACGTATCTCCCTTCACTAAAATCACATATATACTGGCTTCCCCCCTACCTCTTCAGAGCAGTTCTCAGAGCTCTCTGAGAGGCTGTCTCCTGGGCTATAGTCCTTATTTGGCCCCAGATAAAACTTAACTCACAACTCTCTTGTTGTGCATTTTTTTTTCAGTTGATATATACATTCTGTGAGTTCATACCAATCTTTATTCAAGTTTGGCAAACATCAGGGAAAACGTAATTAGTACTGTATACCTCACATGTCAGAAATATGAATGAGATGCCAATACACTAGTTACTTCTGAGTGTTGTCTCTGATGGTATGTCGATTTCAAGGATGTACATATATATATCTTTATTATATATATAATAATAAAATTTTAAGATGAATTGTGTGTTTCTTATCATTCTAGGCTTAAGTCTCTGCTGAATGTGAAATAAAGGTTTTGTCTTGGAACTTCCAAAGTCTTTACTATAGCTACTCTGATTTCATGTTTTATTTATGGTTTTCTCATAATTATTTACATTCTGCTTTCTTGTTTTAACTTAATGTGTGTATTTGGCTTTTATCTATGAATAAGAAACATCTGATCACTTGTGAAAACCTTATATACTGTGTTAGTTTCCTAAGGCAGCCATAGCAAAATACCACAAGCTGCGTGGCTTAAAATGATAGAAATCTGTGTGTGTCTGTGTCCAAACTTATCTTTTCTTATAAAGTAACTAGTCATTGGATTTAGGACTCAGACTAATCCAGGATGACCTCATCTTAACTTGATGACATCTGCAAAGACCCCATGTATCCAAATAAGGTCACATTCACAGATACCTTCAGCATATCTTTGGGGGTAAACAATTCACACACATCTCATACCAAGCATTTCAGCCCCCATGAGATATTGTACAATCAACTTCAAGCTTCCTATTTTATTTTAATTGGTATGTCTTTCTAACTTCCAGAAAAAAATAAGGGAAAGAAAAGGTTTTGTAAAGTTTCAACAGAAATTCAATAAACCCAACATCACTGTCATCTGAATGTGACTTTTAAAGGATTTTTCTTTTTTCATGATATTGAATATTAACTAATTTTCATGAGTACTTTTTTGATTTTGCCGATTCATTTATGTTAAAAATTTATGAACAAGTATCAAAGGATCAATAATGGCTCCTCACTTTACAGAAAAGAAATATGGAGAAACCTTTTAACATGTGTTAGAGAGCACTAAATTACCAATCTATACTTCTTTACTCATAATGAAAAGTAAGGTGGTTGCTAAGGACTGAATCTAAGGTTTATTTTGGAAACTTCCACTAATACCTTTTTATCTCAAAACCCAATTCATGAGTCATTCTCAGTATCCCCTTGAGGTGAGATGAAAATGTCTATTACAGCTAAGTGTTTGAGACCAAAATGACGTGCACACAACAAAATAAATTCAATGGACCCTAATAAAAATCTCTTTGTGTAACAGATCTTAATACAGAAGTGCAACTGCTTCATATTTGAATGTTACACTGAAGATAGCCTCTTACCTAACCTAAAAAAATTAGTCTCAAATTAGCTAAGTAACTCCTTTCTGCTTTATAACCGTGTTTTACTCTTTTGTCTCTCAAAGGAAGAAATATACATGTGCATACATTCTTCCTGATTTTTAAAATTCTATATCAAATAGTACCTAAGTGTTAGTTAGAAAAAGAGTTAGTATTTTTACTTCTTATCTGTCAAAATATTAAATATCTAATTATCAAATTGAGATGTTATAATATTGATATATTTAGTTGCTCTCTCCTGAGCTTTCACATTGAATATTTTTATATTTCATAATATTGCTCTCAACACTTACCCTCAACCCTTTGCTTTGAATACCAAGCATAGGTTAGGATTTCCACAAGAACATTTTGAGTTCCTTGGCAGCAGGCACTGTGACCTATTTGTTGTTGTGTCAATAGCCAGCATAGTAGGTGGTTGGTAAATGTTTTTCGACTGAAGGAATGACACTACTGTGGTTGTAATGGAATGTTTGCCTGTAGCTACAAAACACCCTCTTAATTCTATGAGTTTAGATGTAGGGTGTGCAGAATGTATCTTCCTAGGCCTCTATAGACTTGTTCAGAAATGCCCTTGGCATGACTTTTAAACCCAGAGGCACCTAGGATGGTTCTGTCACATTTTAAATAGAATATATTTCTGTTTCAACCAGGGTCCAGGCAGAAGACAAATGGTACACTCAGATGAGTGGGGAGAGTTTAAAGAAGAAAGCATTTAGAAGGCCTTGGACAGAGGTAAGAGAATGAAACAAGGTTTTGTGGCTTGTTTGTGGCTGGGGTGGGGAGAGGACAGTTGTCACATCCAGGCCTCAAGGGACAAGGAGAAGGGGCACAGGAAGGAACACAGCCATTGCAACCTGCGTCCATGGAGGGAGAGAGTCAGAGAGTCTGGTGAAGAAACACCTGGCCTCCCGCTCCTCTACTTCTGGATCTCCTGTTGGGACCTTTACAGGCCAGAGCCAGCTGGAAGCCACAGGACATGCAGTCAACAGAGGGTCACAGAACAAAGTGAAAAGGGCAAGAAAGTGAATATGGAGGGACAGAAGGTCAATACCTAGCTAAGTTTTCTTCTTTATTGTTTGATGTATAGGCTAAGCAAAAGGATGAAGAAAAACTTTTTAGGCACCTTCTAGAGGATATTTATTTAGTGAACATAGCTGAGGTCTAGAACATAGTGCTAGAGACAACTTAGATATTTTGTAGTCCAGAACATGTAAAATTGGTATTCTCAAGAATTCATCCATTCAGTATTTATGTGGAGCGTGTTATGTACTAGGTACTGTGCTGGTGGTGAAAAGACAGACAAGACAGACAGGCCCCTGTCCCCCAGAGTTTACTTTTTTAGAGAATGTGGGCAATAATAACTAGAAAGATAAATGGGAAAATTAGAAGCATCACAAAGCAAATAAGCAAGGAAAGAAGATAGAGAATAACTGAACCACTTTAGAAAACCACAGGGAAAACTTTCAGAGAACTTGAAGGAAAAGTAAGACCCAATGCAGTGTTTTCAAACCCTGGGTAGGTACAGGCGATCAGCCACTTGTGAAAGTGAGTTAGTGGCTCCAAAATGGCATTGTTTTCATTTATAACTGATTGCAACTGGTCAGAGTGTTCCACACATACTAAATAGGAAAGTGTTGTTTTGTGAAACTGCTTTTAGTTACATATATGCATGCCCGTATGTGGGCTGGGTCTTTCGTTAAATCCTATCCCTACATGGATTACAAGACAACACTGCAGAGGCTAATGTGACCCAGTCTGTCACCAGCTTCCACCCTCCAGTACCTTCTGTTGTGCCTTTTGGAGCATGTGGCAGATTAGTAGCCAACTCCTCTTTTTCAGTAACTTCTTTTCTGAACTTTCTTTTCCTAAATGAAACTGGCCATCTCCTACTGATGCTGTACTCCAGGCAGAACTCAAGAGTGGAGAGGTTGTGTTTTCTCTCCATATACCTCGGAGCTCAGAGAAGAGGAAGGCCTGAATCTTACTTACCCTGCCCCATGCTGCTTCCAAAATGCCTTCATCCTTCCCTTTCAAATACACAGGGTTTTTGAAGTTTATGCCAACAAATTTTATTAAATTTACCCTCCTTTGGAGTTTCACCTGCTAACCTCCAGCCACTCCCCTTTCATTCAAGATGACTTGAGCCCTTGCTCCCTTTTATCTCCACCACATTTACTCTGGGGTAGTTCTTGCTGACTCAGTATCTGTTTAGATATCTATCTAATCCCTTGGCTTCTTAATTCTTTGGCCTCATTTTCACTTTTTTTCTTTAACTTATCTCATTTACCAACACCCACAGTTTTACCCTTGACATTTCTAACTTTCAAAAACTCAAACGCTGCCAGAATTTCTCTTTCAATCTCTAGAATCTACCTTGCACCTCCTACCCATTTAACTTGCTTATTCTAGTTCTTCTACTCCACTAATTCTTTGTCCTTATTGAGACTTTTAATTCTTTACTTCTTTTTCTTATATCAACCATACCCCTCTAATTCTCATTGCTATGGTTATACACCATTGATTTCATGTCCAATAATTAAAATCACTTTCTTGAAAAAACCCATAACTATCGTGCATCTCTCTCCTTCATTTAATTCCTGGGTGAGAAAGCTCTACCTCTGATAAATCCCAGCTATTAATACTTGAGCAAATAAGTATTGCTGGACAACTGAACCAGTTGGTCTCACCTTATATTCATAACCACAGATCTCAAGTTAGCACTCAACTTTGGTCAGGAATCCTACATTCTACCCTAGAAGGTTTGGTCTCCAGTTCTCTAAAACAGTTATTTCAAACTACCTTCTTTTCATACTCTTAGCTAATGTCCTTATGGAGAAAACAGAGTGAGGCAGGAACTCCCACACATTCATAGCCCCAACTCTACCACTTTCCTGGCCTGGATACCAGCACTCTGTGCTTGTTCCCCTGTTACAATAGATGAGATGCTCCCACTCAAACAAAGGTCACTCCTTCACTCACTCCCTGGTCCCCTCCCCTACCACTGTCTCAACAGTGCAGTCATATTGTGGGAATTTACTCCTTTAGTTCCTCCAGCGTATTGAATATTTCTGGCCTCCTTCACAAGAGAAACTTGAAAGAGTTGTGTCAATTCAACTCCTCCACTAAATCATTTCTGATTCTCTCCTCAACTTGCTCCAGTACAGCCTCTCTCCCCATCACTATCCTGACACTGATACTGTCAACAAATCAGAGTCTTCAGCATTTCCAGACTCAGGGGTTATACTCACATCCTCATCTTACTCAACTTCCCAGACTATTCAGCATAGGGAAATACTCCATCCTTCCTGAAACCCTTTCTTCTCTTGGATTCTGAAATATCACACTCCAGTGTTTTCATTCTACCACACTGGAAAATTTCTCAGTTTTCTTTGAAGACTTTTCTCCTTGTCCGAATCTATAACTGGCTAGAGGTTTTCCTTCTATCTATACTTTTTGTCTAGGTGATATCCTCCAGCTCAGGACTTTAAATACTATCTATTTGATGATTAACACTCAATTTATATCTTTACCGCAGACTGTTCTGGACTGCAGACTCAAATATCTAATTGCCCATTTGACCTATCCACCTTGATGTCTTATAGGCAACTCAAATTCAGAATGGTCAAAACAGAACTCTTAAGTCACCCCACTAAACTCCAAATTTGTTTTTCTCACAGTCATACCCATCTGAGAAAATTGCATCTTCATCTACTCAAATGCTTAATCCGAAAGCCAAGAAATTATTCTTGCTTTCTCCTTTTTCTCCATCTTCTATCTCCAATCTATTAACAAGCCTTTTCTCTATCTCCCTATGCACCCTTTCTTACATCTACAGTAGCACTAGCTTGGTGGTAAGAGTTTCCATTTTCTTTAACTTGAGCTATTTCAGGTTGTCTGTGACCTGACTTCCTTGCTTTCCTCTTTCCTTACTAAAATACACTTTGCAAGTTAAAGTGATTTTTTAGCACTTAAATCAAAGCATGTCATTGGCCTACTTTCTATGCTTTAATGGGTTATTATTGAATTTAAAATAGAATTCCAAATCCTTAACCTGGCAAAAAAAATCCTACCTCCTCTGGTCCCCATTTCTTCTCTATCTCACTGTTAATGTTCTTGACTTCAGTCTCTAAGCTCCAATCACACTGACCTTCTTTCTGTGCCTTTAACATGCTAAATTTACTCTCTCCTATATTCTCAGCTTGGAAAGTTCCTCCCCATAGTTTCATGAGTTTTTCTTGTCACTAAATCTTAGTTTAGATGAAACTTCCTCATAGACATCTTCTCTAAACCCTCCATTCCAAATTAGTCCCCAAGACATTCTTTTCCACATTCCCTTGATTTATTGCACTACAGCCTTAATCACTGTCTGATGTCTTCTTGTTTGGTTATTTTCTATTTTTTCATTAGGCTTCTGGTTTCATGAGAGCAGAGCCTGCATTTTTTTTCTTACCCTTTTGCTCTCTGAACCTTCACCATGCCTCCCATATCATAATTCTGTAGTATATTTTGTTGTATGAATGAATAGATCAGGACTTTCCCTGTTCCAGTCTAATCTGTGTTCTCTTCATAGCTTCACATCTTTCTTTGCCTCTCTTGTCCACATAGCAGGTCTACTAGAGAAACTCACAAAGTATAGATTTAATAGCTTAAAATCACTCTTTCTCTTTTAAGCCAAATTCTAAGTTCTGGTGGGAGGCATGCTTATGTATTCAACTTGGATCAGGCAGCACTCTGGTCTAATGAACTGTAATCAGGAATGTGTAGTTACAGACATAGAGTATAAATATAGCTGCTACAGGACCAATTACTATGGATGAGAAGTGTCAGGGAAGGGAGTTGCTGATAAAGGATGAATTATAAATAGGGTAGACATCCCCAAAATGTCTCTGTGACCTAAGCAAATTCCTTTATGGCTCATGTCTCTGTGCCTGTTGTGTCATCTGTTTGGCATGCCTCTGTTTGACACAACCTCTCTTTCTCCAACTATGTCTCTGCAGCCTTGTCTGACCCTGATGACTGAGATGTAAAATTCTCACTGGGTCTTGTTTGTGTTAGTTGGTCTGATATCTGGACTTCCTTTGAAAGTTGTATATACCCATTACATAAGACTAATGGCTTCTCTATAGAATTTTATTAACATGTCTGTCTTCCCAACTAAACATACTGCTTCTAAGGCAATAGATCACGTCATAAGTTTTGCATATTCATGGCTGAGCAGAGTGGAAGTCCCTAATTAATACAATTTTTTTCACATGTGACAGAGCAAGCAGGCAGGTAGAAAATTAATTGCATATAATTGTGGTAGCAGCAAATGGAATGGTGAGACCAAGGAAGGAGGAATAAGAGAGGGCTAGGAAAGGGAAGTTTTTGATTTATGTATGCAAAGATTTAGTGACCATGACATTGGAAAAGAGACTTCATGGGTGGAGTAGAGAAAGAATAAGCTGGATTTAGTGACAGAAGGAAGGGACATATAGGAGACATGACAATCTTTTGCTGCCTAGCAATTCTCTCTCAACATCTTCCCTAAACATCTTAGAAAAAATACAAGAAATGAGGTTGAACTATAAAATGTGCACAATATCAATAATATAAATTCAGAATCATAAGCCATTGTTTTATTTGTTCTTCATTGCTGCAAATTATTCTAAATTATCAAGTTATATATGCAACATGCTCTCATATTTGCTAACAGTGAGTTTTTTCTACTGGCAGGGGACAAATTGTTGAAAAAAGTTGAACATATATGAAATATATATTAGAATAAAAAGAAATAAAGTCATGTTAATTAAAATAAATAATGGAATAAATGAAAAATAAAAACCAAAGAAAAGTGAAAAAATATGACCCTCATGAATGTCAGGTCCACAAGGTCCAGCCTGTTAATGGCACTGGAAGTGTGTTCAAGGAAACTCCAGTCAGACTATGTGGATTTGAATCTAGCTGTGACATTTTCTACTTTTGAACTTGGATAGTTTATTTAACCTCACTAAGCCTGTCATCTGTAAAATTAGGTTTTGAGAGGATTAATTGAGGAAAATTCATATAAAGGCTGTATTTGTCAAATTTGGGAGGTTGTAACAAACTCGGTAAAGTTAACCTAATTAAAAAATAAAAGAGGAAAGGAAAGAGCATACTGACTCATGTTAATGGGAAGTCCAGACATAGTTAGAGCCAGAGACTTGAAAAATATTCCCTAGGTTTATCTGTGAACGTAAACCTCAGGCAACCTCTTTCTGCGTGGATGAAAAAGAGGGATGCTGGCAGACTCCAACTTGTATTCTTATATCTCATAGTCCAAAGGGAGTTGAGATTTTCTCTATTAGTTTTCAGAAAGACTCTGATTAGCCTAAGTCACATGCCTGCTCGTATACTAATCACTATATCCTGAGGAATAGAGAACTGAGGGTTAAATAGTCTTATACATGTCTTTAGGGATGAGTGGAACAGGATAATTGACAGTTCCACAAAGAACATATGGAGAAAGAAAAGATGGTCCCCTAAAGGAAGTGATAAGGTAGACCAAAAATGTTCACCACTTAATAAATTGCCTTATCGATGAGAAAAATAAGGACTTATAAGCGAGGATGTATATCAAGTAGGGAGAAAATATTACCATTCTTTCTCTCTCCCCCTCTTCCCTCTTTCTCCTCTCCTTTCCTGCCTCTATTTACTCTCCAAAGTTTTCTCTTGGGTTATTCTAATCAAACTGCATTTTACTGAGAAATCATTTTACTTCTGCATCTCTCTATGGCAAACTTTAATAAATAAAATCCTGGCTGAAACATTATGGTGACTCTAGTTGTGGAGTAGGATGGTGTGGTAAATCTCTGTGGTGCATTAACATCTTTGTATCGAAAACTGAAATTGAGTTACAGAAGCCAAACAAGTCAAGTATAATAAATATAATTTCTTCTCACAATACTCATAGTGTTAACATTTACAAATATCCCTGCTTTAATCCAGCAGCTAGGTGGGAAATCATTACAATAATTTGTCTCTTTAAAATATTTAGAAATTATTGGACCTAAAAGACAAAATTAAGCAAAGCAGAAGCAGGGATTTTTGCTCTTTTCTGACTGATCTAAGAGCATGTTGTTTGAATTGAGCTAGGCATCTTGAGTTTGACCTTAACTGGAAGAGTATTACTTGAGAACTCTTCAAACTGAGCAGTAAACATTCCATTGTGCAGACCTAAACCTATAATTTTAAATCTTTGTAATACGGGAATACCTGACAACATTATTAAAGCTTTTTGCTTGCAATGTAAGACAGATTCTCATCATTAATCGAATATAAACATTAGCTTGTTATCCATCACAAAGGCCCTTTGAGGAAAGGTTTTTAACATTTTTCTTGTTTTTCTATCTTCTATGAAGTCTATATTTCCCCACAAACTTGAAGTGCATTTTTTCCCATTGTTTTTGGATATTTCTTGCATGCAATACTCATAAAATAAACCTTTTAATGAAATAAACTATTAGGTATGGAATTATCTCTGCTGAATAATCAGCAAGGACTTTCTTCAGATATTTAAAGGTAAAATACTGGTAGCCAGTAAACAGAAGGAATTCTAATCTTAGATTTCTGTGTGTGGTTGGATGGTACTGGGGTTGGTGGCAGTTCAAATATGTTTGTATAAAATCTGGGGAGCATGTTGATTCCTTCCTCTGCACCTTCTCCTTAATAAGGCAGATACTAGCAGCCACAGGGAAGGGCCTCAAAACTGGGGCCATGCCAGGAAGAATGACGTATTATATACTTTTTTTTTGCAAATGCTTACCCATTGTCTTCATTCAGCTAAGGAACCAAAAAAGAACAGGATCACCTCACTTTCTTAGATAGACAATCTTCACAAAATCTTATCTGTCAGTGCTTCTGCAGATAAAACTGCCTTGGGACAGAGTTATGAGGTACAATTTTTTAATACAGGGATATTATCAATCTCAAAATGCAGCACAAAGATAAATGAAAATTTCTGACATTTTAAAAGCCTATGATATAGACAATAATAAAGAAACAATTTGGATAAATTAGAAATGCACTTGACTGGGAGATATGAGATAGGCAGGCCTGGCTGCCACCTCTTTACCCTGGAGCTGGTCCAGACATGTACCTTAGGATGTTCTTTATCTGCAAAATAAGGGTCCAGTTGCCATGATCTGCAAGTCTGCTCTGGTTCCTACATGGACTGGAAAGTACCATTGGGCAAATGATTGAGCCTATCCTCTGCTTCTTCATTTGTAAAATGGGAGTAATAACTGCCTTGAGTGCCTCACGTAATTATTGTACAATTAAGTGAGATTATGGGTATGAAAGCACTTTACAAAATAAAAATCCATTCAAATATAAGTTATCATTATTATTAAAGAGGAGTAAAACAGGAAATCATTCAGAAGAGCCAGATACTAGTATTATCCTCTCTAAGAAATCTATCACTGGGAGTCATCATTTGGAAATTCATCATATGGAGAATCAGCAACATTTTCTCATTATTGGTTTACCCATTCACTCTTCCATTTAACCTTAGTATTTCTAACTTTCTTTTCACTTTACTGCCTATCCTTTCACTACATATGTAGTTTTATGTGTGATCACTTACTCTCTCCACAGTGCTTTGTGACATTCACATATTCAAATTTCCACTTTCTTCAAATTTTCAATAATTAGTGCATTTGTGCTAAAGCTCTTCTCAACCCAGGTCACCTGTCTGTTTCCCTTTCATGGGCTTTTCCTTAAATAATTTTTGACTTAATTTCCTTACATCCCTTTTTTGTAACCCATTAAGTGGATCAGAAAACATTTACAGAACACCTACTAAAAGGCTAAGATCAGTGCTGAATGCCGAGATGAGAATCCTTAGAGAGCGTACCCTATAGTCATAGAGATGCTTAAAATACTCTCATGTTTACCCTATATCTACATCTAGAATATTTATTTTTATTAGAATGTAAACAAGTTATGACTTTGTCTATCTCTCAAGTTTTGCCACTTTTGTGCTTTAGCCTTGATGTTCTTCTTCAAAGTCAAGCTACTTTTTTTTTTTTTTTTTTTTTGTGGTACGCAGGCCTCTCACTGTTGTGGCCTCTCCCATTGCGGATGCACAGGCTCAGCGGCCATGACTCATGGGCCCAGCTGCTCCACGGCATGTGGGATCTTCCTGAACAGGGGCACGAACCTGTGTCCCCTGCATTGGCAGGCAGACTCTCAACCACTGTGCCACCAGGGAAGCCCTCAACCTACTTTTTTATATCCCAATACCTATTTGTTCGTCAAAAGTCAATTCCAATATCACCCCCATTTGAGAACTTCATCCTTGGCTTCCACAATTATTGAATTGTGTTTTCCTCCCTACCCATTTGACAATTATTTATTTATTTATATTATTATTTAGAAGCTTTAAAATTTCTCACCATGTGGAGAAACCTAAGAGGCCAGGCACTCTGTTCTATGCATTTTATATTCCAACACCTTACTGTTGGTACTTAATAAATGTTTGTTAAACCAATGAATGAATGAACTAACACAATAATACAAGCTGGGTATTTAGAGGCAATATATTGTCAAGATGTAAGAATCAGATCTAGATTGGAATTCCACTTTTGATACTGATTAACTAATATTAACCATGGAAAAATGACCTTATCTTTCTCAGTTTCAACATCTGTATAATTGGGATAAGCTAGGGATCCTAAGATGCTTAGCGCAAATGCCTTGCATATTAAGTATCCAATATATGTTAAGTGCCACTTTAATATAATAATATATTTTATTGAGAGAATAGCTAATAGGGTACAGCTGGTATAGAGCACCTCTAAACAAGAGGGACGGACCAAAGACATTCCTCAAAAACCTAGAGAAGGAAATTCCACATGGTGTTCCATATTACAACCCTTTGGGAAATTGCTATCACAAGAGACAACCCAGGCTTTATGATGGATGAAGTGGTAACAAAAGGACCTGAAGTGAAGCCAAGCAGCAAATGGAGCTTTTCTTTCTTTCTTTTTTTAAACAGCTATTTATCAGCTCTAATCCCAATCAAGGGGTGATCTTTATGAGGCTGCACTGAAGCTATTGGTCACCTGGTGAACTTGTAGTTGCAGATGTCCGCAAAACTAGTGATCACATCACAGCTAGTTTAATTCTTCTTAATACAAGGTATACAGAATATTTATTAAGTTAAATTCTCCCCATTATTAATCATTCTCTACCCCCTCATCAACAAAAAACAGTTATTAAGCCCTTACATGTGGGGCTGAGTAAAGGATTGTGACTTTTATTAGAACATAAGATATGCTTAGAAAGAAAATTACACACCTCTAAAAGGATGTGCAGACATTCCATTGTGTTTGTCTTTTCTCAATTTTTATAAAATTAAAATTGTTGTTATCAGTGCTAAACAGTGTCTTTTTTTTTTTTAGGTTTTTAAAATTTTTTATTTTAAATTAAATTGTGGTTAAAATAAAAACATATAAAGTTTAGCTATTTCTAAGTGCACAGTCCAGTAGTGATAAATATATTCACACTGTTGTACAACCAATCTCCAGATCTTTTTCTTCTTGCAAATCTGAAATCCTATGCACATTAAGCAACAACTCCCCATTTCCTTCCCTAGCAATCCCCTGGCAACCACTCTTCTACTTTCTGTCTCCATGAGTTCAACTACTCTAGGTACTTCATATAAGTGGAATTAGACAGTATTTGTCCTTTTGTTTAGCATATTGTCTTTTTTTTTTTTAACATCGTTATTGGGGTATAATTGCTTTACAATGGTGTGTTAGTTTCTGCTTTATAACAAAGTGAATCAGTTATACATATACATATGTTCCCATATGTCCTCCCTCTTGCGTCCCCTCCCTCCCACCTTCCCTATCCCACCCATCCAGGTGGTCACAAAGCACCCAGCTGATCTCCCTGTGCTATGAGGCTGCTTCCCACTAGCTATCTATTTTATGTTTGGTAGTGTATATATGTCCATGCCTCTCTCTTTGTCCCAGCTTACGCTTCCCCCTCCCCATATCCTCAAGTCCATTCTCTAGTAGGTCTGTGTCTTTATTCCAGTCTTACCCCTAGGTTCTTCATGACATTTTTTTTCTTAGATTCCATATATATGTGTTAGCATACAGTATTTGTCTTTCTCTTTCTGACTTACTTCACTCTGTATGACAGACTCTAGGTCTATCCACCTCATTACAAATAGCTCAATTTCCTTTCTTTTTATAGCTGAGTAATAGTTCATTGTATATATGTGCCACATCTTCTTTATCCATTCATCTGATGAAGGACACTTAGGTTGTTTCCATCTCTGGGCTATTGTAAATAGAGCTGCAATGAACATTTTGGTACATGACTCTTTTTGAATTATGGTTTTCTCAGGGTATATGCCCAGTAGTGGGATTGCTGGGTCATATGGTAGTTCTATTTGCAGTTTTTTAAGGAACCTCCATACTGTTCTCCATAGTGGCTGTACCAATTCACATTCCCACAAGCAGTGCAAGAGTGTTCCCTTTTCTCCACACCTTCTCCAGCATTTATTGTTTCTAGATTTTTTGATGATGGCCATTCTGACCGGTGTGAAATATCTCATTGTAATTTTGATTTTCATTTCTCTAATGATTAATGATGTTGAGCATTCTTTCATGTGTTTGTTGGCAATCTGTATATCTTCTTTGGAGAAATGTCTATTTAGGTCTTCTGCCCATTTTTGGATTGGGTTGTGGTTTTTTTTGTTGTTATTGAGCTGCATGAGCTAAACAGTGTCTTTTGTGTTGTTGAAATCTCAGCTTTGTCAATACAATAAAACTTTAATACAGTTTGTAATAATTCACCATATGATTGTAGCTGGACAAGTTTTTAACAGACTTGAGTATTTTATTCTTAAAGAGTATTTGCTAGCAAATTAATACTATAACCCAAATATCAGGTTGGAAATTGAATATATTTAAGAGACTCTATTCACTCAAGGCAATTTAAAATATTCACTCATATATGGTATGCAGTCAGAGGAAATCAATCCCATCACCATTTACTCAATATCAGTTTTTGATGACTCTCTGTTCTACTGGGAAATATTATTAGGCAAACACATCAAGTTAATATCCCACCTTGGGAAAAAAAACCCAAAACACAATTATACACCCAAATCACATGAAATAATTTTTGTACATATAGAATTTATTAGAAAAAATTCCAAAATTAAAAGAATACTTCTAAATTATTTGTTGCTGAGATATATTTTAGACAACACTGTGAAAAATAATAATCAGTTTCTTGACCTGCCTTAAATAAACTCCCATTCTATTGAAACTGAAAAATGGATGTTTAGTCATTATTGTAGGCAACATCTAAGAAATTTTCATGTCTTCCCTGTCAGGGAAATGTCCCTAATTATAATCTCACAGGTGATCATTTTCCAAGCAGGCAGACAGCCCCTGAGCTGAGGTGATTGTCATTCAGCACCCAGGGTGGGGTCTGGATGAACTAGCCTAGCCAGGGGCTCGTTGTCCTGAAGCCCAGTTGGGTATTGCAGTATCTAGATTAGTTTCCCAAAGGCCAAAGTGGGGTCTGGAAAATGTGTTCTGCTTCACAGTATTTCTTTTGAAATGACAATCTTACCCTGGAGTCTTCTCTGTGTTTTAGGGCATTTCTGTGCTGAGGTAGAGAAGGGATTGAGTGAGCTGGGCTTTGCAATTCCCAATCTTATTTCAATTAGAGTGACTCTACTTTTATATTGGATTCCCGGTAAATTGCTTTATGAAGAAAGGATTCACTGAACAAAAGAGAAAAGAAGTGTGTTAAAACAAAACAAAACAAAACAAAACAAAAAACTACTACAGAATATCAGAGAAATGACTGTTATGATAGGATAAAAGGTAGATGCTACTACATATTTTTTAAAATCTGCAAAGCCAAAAGTATCTTTCATCATATGAAATACCTAAGACAAAATTACTAAAATTAGCAATCAAGTAGCCTTATTAACACTTAAAAGAACCTATATTTGTGGTGCTGTTACAGCATAACACTTCATGGTCAAGCATTTTTTAAATGACAAGTCAAAGCTATCTCTGTAGGTAGAAAATTTAGTACTCAAAGATTTTAGAGATAAATGAGACTATGAGTTATTATTCCTCTTACACATATAAGTGTATTTTTCTCACCCTATTATCTTTTTCCATGATTATTTCCTTAAAGAGAGAAGAACACTTTATTTATGACATACAAAGCTTACATTTGGGTAATACCTCAAAATCCAATTATTACTTTTAATAATCATGTTATTAAAATTATAAAGAAAAAAGAGGAAGAAGAGAAAAAATCCAATTTAGAGGAAAAAATAACTATCTATAGTTAAAAAAGTCATCTGTGGCTTCAGGAGCTCTGTTTGAAACCCTCTCACCTAATATGTACTATGACTTCTCTGAACTCCTGTTTCTTCATCTGTGAGCTGAGTTAATGACAACTTTTAACGTGGAATGCCGGATACTTTTCTAAGTATATTGTGTTCATTAATACAATTCTCACATAACCCTATGAGATGGTTGCTACTATGATCACCATCTTTCAGATGAGGAACGTTGAAATCAGTTGCAGTGAAGTAACTCATCCAAGATCACATAGCAAAGAATGGTAAGGTAAA